>NC_045548.1:43218532-43518532 GCF_009769535.1 Thamnophis elegans
TGCCACCTCCCTAAAAGTAAAATTAAATATATTCAATGATATAGAATAAGCCTATAGATTATATAAAAATGATTTGGACCATTTCATTCTGTATGTTATATTCTATTATATTTGTGGGCAAGGATCTTTTGAAAAGATACTGTAAATGATAAACATTATAAAACAAAATGCAAATCAGAGATCACATTTCAGTTAGAAATAACCAAGTGACACATATTAAACAGAAACCCTCTGCCTGTTTATTGAAAGGCAATCCTCGGTGGCACCAACATCTGCATAGGTCTGCCATATTTGTATCATCCTGAACACACTTCAACTAATAGAAGTATCCTCATTGCATACAACTGAACTCTTTCGATATAGACATGCATAGACTGTGCTGCATATCTAACTCATTAGGTGGGATTTCACACACTTATAACTGGGACACACAACAGCAGTCTGTGCCATGATTAAAATAAATCAGCTAGAATATGTGCACATATGGCTTGCTATTTTGGAAAGGAGAAAAACAAAACAAATACAGTTTGAGTAAATAGAAATTCATTTGGTTGGTATGATGTATTACTTATGCTAATATTTATGTAGCTCATAACGCAGTCCATTATTTTTAAATATATAGAGCTCCCTGACTCATATGCAGCTTCTAATATGAAGGTTATGCATTAATATAGATTACCATAATTACAACATGAACACACAATAACCAATTTTAATAAGTTCTTCTGTCCAGATTCTTACTAAAATGTGGGGTGGAAATTGTACGATATAAGCTCTTTCCTTCTACAAATCCATGCAAAATTATGCAGTAGAAATATGAACTGTGTACTGTATACTACTTCAGACAATATTTGATTTCTCTGGACACATTATAGTCTATAAACCTCTAAAGGCAGAGGTTAATAATAGGAGTAGAGATAGACCTTTATCTATAGTAATGCTGGCAGGTGCTGCTATACGAAACAAATGCACATAGCGTACAGTGACCTATTTTCTAATCAGGGCAAAGAAAATAACATAGAGAAATTGAATTCTTCACCATCACCCCCAACCTTTAGGAGTATCATATAATGTAATCTTCAGATCAGCAAAAATGACCATATGAAAGCAAATGTTTATTGCCTTTCACCTCAGCAAGCACAGATTATTCCTTCAGTGTTAAATAAATTAAAACTGCAAGCGTTCAGAAAAAAATGGGCTGAAGGAGATCCATGGCAATATACAAAATCAGAGGGGGATCCCCTTTTCAAGGGATAATCCAGTACCTTCCTGGCCCCCTGCCACCTCAACTACTCTAACTGCTATGTTGAAATGTCTTTATAACTAACATTGCAACATTAAGCTGTCCTGTAATAAACTCTGTATTGGGGAATCAAGCTGCAAAAAGGGGGGATGATAAAAGTATTCTGACTGGTGCCTCATTTGATTACAATCTTAAAGTGATGTTCATCTCTCTTTGACTCTTTAGTAGATTTGTGCTGGTGGCAGTTCTGGCTTAAAGACATTTTGATTTCAATGGGATTCAATTATTCATATTTGCAAAACATTTTAAGAAGCAAGGATGAAAAGGACCCCGAAACTACAAATTGCCCAAGTCAAAGTGCTTTTAAAACAACTAAAATGTTATTGTATAGAAATCGGACCATTATCCCAAACTAGACTTGTCTAGGCTATAGTTAATGTTGGCATCAGTGTAGATTAGTGCAAGAGATGCAAATCCTTTCCATAAAGCTAAAAAAAGCAAGGACAGTTCTATGAGTGTCATGCTGAAGCTGAATGTTTAATATATAGTTTTAGATATGAGTGGGAAATGTAGTCAATCCTGTGCAAAGTTTTTATTTTGTATTGCTTCATATTCAAGGAACCCAATTTTTCTATTTTACTCATATGAAGATTGTGATGAAATAACATGTAGCAATATTTTCAGACACTTTCTAAACAGAAAGAAGCATGGAAGCAAATTTGTAATTGGGTTGAGCAATTTATGAAATTTAAAATATCCAAAAGAAATTATTTTATAATATATATAAACAAAACTTACTATAAGTAAGACAATGATGACACCAAGCTACACTCCTACATCAATATGGTTTGAAAATATTTTGTAAATTAGTTTTGAAATGGTTACTCGATCCTTCATAAACAAGGTTACAATTTTAATTCAACTGTTTCAAGCTGCAAAAAAAAATAAAGCAGAAGAAATTGTACTGGAAAAAAATATTTCCCAATTTTTTTGTATTCAAATTCTGTCACAAGTTTAAATCATTTGTTTCTCCGCAGTTAATTGTTACTAATCCCCCCTTAATTTTTGATATATTTTGCTATTTCTTGGGGATTTTCATTCTTTTTAAAATCTAGCAACAACATAATAAAAGCAATGTAATTCTTTTATTTTCAGTTTTTAAACATTGGAAATATTTTAAACTTTTATTGTTTTTATTTCTTGGGTACATTTTATCTTGGGGACACACCTTATAGAAAGGCAGGATATAAATGTTGATATACAAATAAATAGTAAGAGTGTGAAATCAACTTTTCAACTCAGTCAATAATGTTTTTAAATTGTGATCTCAATCTTAGTCAATTTCTCTGATGTATTTTGAATAGTTTTGAGTACTATTTACAAATATTTTTCATAAGGAAATACTATATTTATTTTGATTATTCACTAAAGGATATGAAAACATGTATAAAGGCACATGTATGCATGCATGCATGCACGCACAGATAAAAACAGATGTTTCAAATGGCACATAGTTTTCTTCCTTCTTTCAGCCTTATCAGCACACAATATCACGTAGGCAGATAAGTCAGATGTGAGTTCTTGGATAACAATTGAATGTTCTATGTACCATAAGTTGTGCATTTACTGTGGCTGTTCATTTGCCCCTTTTCAGCATATTCACTATTCTAGACATCAAAGAGCAAGTTTCTCACCAATATAAAACAATAGTGCAGGATGTGGATTCTTTGCATCCTGTTGTCAGTCCATCACATTTCGGCATAAAACCAGCCATGATGCCCCTTCTTTTTCTACAAGCTTGTGTTTCTGTACTTAAACAAGGATACTAAGTAGTTAATAGGCACAGCCTATGTGAGTTGGCCTACTTATCAGAATTGCACAGGACATTTTGACAATTCCACGGAAGTGCAATGGTGGGATTGCAGCCTGTTTATTGATTTGTAAAACATTCAGGTTAATGTTTACAGCTTGCAGAAACTATGCACAAACATTTTTCTCATGGGTAGGTAAATTTATTTGCATGTGCACATTCACAAAAATGCATTTTAGTATGAAATACTAAGATTTATTTTGCATTTATATCATGCAACAAATATTGTTTATGTGATATAAATAATCAGGGTTAAAAAGAGTTAACAAACAGAGATATTTCTGAAAAAAGTCTACATTCAAAGACTAATGCCAGGTCTTATGTTCATGACTATTAATGACTCCATTATTTTTTATTATCAAGTCAGGCAAACATTTGCTTGTCCGCTATAATTGAAAATTCAAATGAAAGTAAACACAACAAAAAGATGAAAATAAATTGTTTGCATATAGTGAATTATATCTTTTTAAAAGATATTGAACTTCTTATATACATAAGATCTATATAGAGAAAGAAAAGAGAGAGAGATTAAAAGCACACAGCCAAACAAAATCAAAATAACATACTAGCCAAAATAGTATCCTCTTTGTAAGCTGACATCTTGTCAGTATTCAATGGAAATTTTCTTTTTACGAGACCAAGTGTAAATTGAAAAAATATAAACATATGCCTTCTTAAGGCGTAAACATGTCCCATTGTGCAAACTTGAGATTCTTCATATCTAAGTTAAACTATAGTCACTACAAACATTTACACACACAGACACACACACACACACACACACACGTGTGTGTGTGTGAATGTGTGTGTGTGAGAGAGAGAGCGTGTGTGTGTGGTTAATTGGATATACCAGGCACTTATTTTCATGTACAGTTAGAAAATAATTTCATAGTAATAACACCAGGAGGGAGAATTATTGCTAAACTGATAGTACCTAATTTTACTAATCTAATGTTAGAAAATGCAGCATTATTTTATGTACTAAACTGAAGTTTTAGGTTTGAAAACAATTCCAAAAATGTGGCAAGTCCTTAATGAAGGACTATATATAAAGCATTATAATGCTGTTGAATGAGACAAATTAGATTTCATAGGAATATATCCTTTTATTTTAATATAAAAGCTGGGTCTCACTTTTACATTTTTAAAAAACTTTCTGAAAAAATAAAATAAAATCACCTATAAAAATTTCAAGACTTATTTTTCAAGAAATTGTTGTAAGCATTTCATTATTTATATGAGAAAAGAAAGAGAAAACATTAACACAACTATTAATATTCTTTTTGAATACCATAAAATGATTTTCAAAGCTAAAAAAAATTATAAAAGCAATAGAAATCAGACATAGCTAAATAAATTATAATTAATATACTTTCTAGAAGATAGATGTAGTTGTGAAATTGTGAAATTTGGGCTAATCCTATAATAAAGAGTGCTCTGTAGTGATAACAATTGTATTGTATTAATGTGGCAATCCATTATTATTTACGTGAAGATAAACATACATGAAACATACATATTGATCATACTAAGATTTATCTTGGCTTGTGTCAATATAGAATTGTGTTCTGAAAGTACTGATTTGAAAGGAATGATCATTTTCTTCCTCTGTCCTTTTTGTCAAGTTTAATTTAGACTCATAATTTCTTGATAAATTGTTTGGGAGTTTATTTGCCCTTTCCTTATAAATATGTTTTATATGGTTCACCCCCTCCCCCAAAAAAAGAACCAGGAGAAGGGAATTAACATACAGACCTGTCTCACACTATAGATTATCCTGTCCTCATACATTTATGCGTGGATGTGTAGATTCCAAACCATAGACATTTCTCACTTTAGAGGAAGGTCTGTAATTCAGTGCCTAAGGATATGACTTAGCATGCAGAGAGTTCAAGATTTATTCCCCAGCAAGCAGGATTAGTACAAAATCATTCTCTGAAGCTCAGAACAGGTTCTTGACAATCAATGTACTGTAGATGTCCTAGTTATGATTCTATATAAGGCATCCTCTTACATTATCCATTCATAACTGTACATAAGAACATATGTCATTTGGGGCAAGAAGAGAAAAAGAGTCCTGCCTAACATCTGCTTCAGTGCCCATCACCTCCATCATTGAAAAGACACAGGTCTTCATTCATTTGTCTTATGACTGGAACTTACTCCAAACTGAACATCAATCATTCCAACATTTGTGCCGATTCCTTAGAAGAATTTGCTTACTTTCTCTTTCGATTGATCATATAAAACTGGATTCAAAAATTCAGAGATGAGAAGAGAATTCAACAGAGAATAAGGCTATTTGGATTTAGATTTAAAATACAGGAATTGTCATATTTTTCAGACTATAAGACACTCCGGACTATAAGACGCACCTAGCTTTTGGAGAGGAAAACAAGAAAAAAAATTCTGCCTCTGCCTCCCAGCAATGTTCCTCCTTGCAGCAACCAGCTAACCGCCTGGTCAGCTTCAGCACAGCCTGATTTAAGTCTGGTCAGCTTCAGCACAGCCTGAAGTCTGATAGATGGACTTCAAGGTGCAAGGCAGGATGGCCGCTGGTTCCCTCTGCTCTGTCCGGTGGAGCAGAAAAACGCTAAAATAAACTGGCGTTTCGGATCGGAGCCCTACAAAACAGGGTCCCTGCAACGGAGCGAGATCCAGGGGACCTGAATAATCAATCTCTCAGAGGGTCGACGCTCCCAAACGTTCCTTCTCCCACGCAACAGCCTGGAGTGTGCTTTGCAGCTCGTTTAGGCTGGTGGAAATGGCGACGCTCCGCTAAAGGCTTTGCTTCGGCGTTTTAAGCCTTGGCGTTTTAGGCATCTACAAACAGCCTCGGACCAGCGTTTTTACGATCTTTTATGGTCCTAGCTTTGGCCCTATTTCCTCTGCTGACTGAGAGGACCCTGGTGTTTATTGTCTCCGGAGGATTACTGTTATCAAAGGAGGTGGGTGATTCGAACGAGGCTGGGTGAGGCAAGGCAGCTGGTTTTCTCCCGGCTGCTGCAGTCTCCCTATGTGCCCCCCCCTCCCTCTCTACTCTGGTGGATTTATTACTGGATGCTTTGGCGTTTTTGACATCTTTGGCCGTGTTTCCTGGTATCTCCTTAGACTCTGTTGACTGACTTATAGTGGGGTAGTTGGTCTAATATGGGGCGGTATAAGACCTGGCAGTCGGCCTTACAGCCACTACCACAACCCCTTAACCTACCCCCTAGGCCTTTTCTACAGCACGGCCTCTCTTTCCCTCCCTGGCCCTCGGTTTGCTCTTACTTATACGGGACTTCACCATACGATTCCTTACTTACAGCTACTGGACACTGGATACCGGACCTACGATCTAGTCCTGGTTGGTACAATCATTGCCGCCCATTGCTGTTAAGAGACTCCGTCTTAGCCCCTTTGGTGCTCCTATCCCAAGACTACTTACATCACTTTTACCATCTATTACGCAAGAAGAGGGAAGATAAAATCTTTCTCCCTCTTTATATCTCCGCGAATCCACCGGACTGGACTTTATATGAACCCATCCACAGACTTTACCCAAACTTGCACACTTTTCACATCTTGTAATACTTGCGCAATTATTCTTGTATGGTGAGTGTATGGGATATGCATGTGATTGAGTGAATGATCCCACTTTTATTATTCTATGGTTGTTGTATTTTTATGTGTTTTTAATTATTACGTGGGGATTGCTTGAGTGAATAAATGAGTGTGCTTGATTCGGAGGGCCTGTCGGGGAATGCGGGAACTGTGGGGGTGGTTGAGGGGGCCACGGCCACGGAAGTGGGTCGGAGCATCACGGTCGTAACAGGGAGGGGCAGATATGGCGGGGACTTTAGGGCTGGCCATTACCGGGGAAGGAGGGTTCGCTACGTCACAGAGATCCCTCCTTCCGGCCCTATGAGTCCCACTCCGAGGCCAGATGGCGCGAGTAATCAGGACCCTGGTCTCAGGCTGTTGTCGCTAAATGCCAGGTCTGTAGTTCACAAGGCTCCCCTTGTCCGGGACTTAATTTTAGACGAGAGGGCAGACCTGGCATGTATTACTGAAACCTGGCTGGGCCCGGAGGGAGGAGTCCCCCTTGTAGAGATATGCCCAGACGGATTTCAGGTGCTTCATCAGCCAAGAGCCCAGAGAAGGGGTGGGGGTGTGGCTATTGTTATCCGGGAGTCTTTAGCACCTCGTAGGATCCCTGCTCCGGAGCTTGTCGGGTGTGAGTCCCTGCTGGTGAAGTTGGACCTCAAGGGTCAAGTGGGTTTGCTGTTAATGTACCTGCCTCCCAACAGCGTTGCAGCAGCCCTCCCCTCGCTCTTTGAGTCGGTAGCCGAGCTAGCAATTGAGTTCCCCAGACTTATGGTCTTGGGGGACTTCAATTTGCCTTCGCTCGGTGAACACTCTGATGGTGCGCAGGAGTTCATGGCTTCCATGATGGCCATGGGCTTGACCCAGATAATCCAGGGCCCAACCCACTCAGCGGGTCACATGCTCGACCTCGTATTTCTCTCGGAGCAGTGGACTTGTGATCTTGGTCTGAGGGGCAATGAGATCATACCCCTGTCATGGTCAGACCACTGCCTACTGAGGCTTGACTTTCGGAGGCCAAACCCCCACTGTAGGGAGGAGGAACCGACCAAGTGGTTCCGCCCCAGGCGACTTATGGACCCCTTGAGGTTCCAGACGGAGCTTGGGGTTATTCCTGATACTCTCGCCCACAGTCCGGTGGAGACTCTGGTTGCTGCCTGGCATTCGGCAGCATCGGAGACCCTTGACTGGATTGCGCCACTACGGCCCCTCCGAGGCGGCGGATCCCGGAGGCCTCCTTGGTTCACCGAGGAGCTCCGGGAGAGGAAGCGCCGGAGGAGACGCCTAGAGCACCTATGGAGGTCCGATAAGTCCGAATCGAACCGAGCACTCTTAACAACTTGCACCAAGGAGTACATCAGGGCACTTAGGACAGCAAAAAGATCGTATATTGCCACCTTGGTTGCGTCCGCTGAGTCCCGCCCAGCCACCCTGTTTAGGATAACCCGCTCCCTCCTACATAGGAGGGATACGGGGGACCCCTTGCAGGGTAGGGCTGAGGATTATGTCCAGTTCTTAGCGGACAAAGTTGCTCGGTTTCGGTCAGATTTGGACTCCACCTCTGCAGATCCAGCCGAGGCACAAGAGGATAAATTGGCAGACCATCCCTGGGTTGAGTTTCAGGATGTTGCCCCTGGGGATGTGGACAAGGCCATGAGAGCTGTGAGTGCCTCCACCTGTGTACTGGACCCGTGTCCCTCCTGGTTGTTCGCCAACAGCAGTGAGGTGACACGAGGCTGGATACAGGCGGTTGTTACCGCCTCCCTTCGGGAGGGGCACTTCCCCTCCGCACTTAAAGCGGCGGTGGTGAGACCCCTCCTGAAGAAACCATCTTTGGATCCAGCTGTTCTCAACAACTATCGTCCAGTCTCCAACCTCCCCTTTGTAGGGAAGGTTGTTGAGAAGGTGGTGGCCTTCCAGCTTCAACGGTCCTGGGAGGAAGCCAGTTACCTAGACCCCTTCCAGTCCGGCTTCAGACCTGGTTACAGCACAGAAACTGCTTTGGTCGCATTGACCGATGATCTCTGGAGAGCCAGGGATGGAGGCCATGCCTCCATCCTGGTTCTCCTTGACCTCTCGGCGGCTTTCGATACCATCGACCATGGTATCCTTCTGCGAAGACTGCGGGAGGTGGGGGTGGGAGGCACTGTTTTGCAGTGGTTCTCCTCCTACCTCTCGGACAGGTTGCAGTCGGTGTTAGTTGGGGGGCAGAGATCGACCCCTAGGCCCCTAACATATGGGGTGCCGCAGGGTTCGGTCTTATCCCCCCTACTATTCAACAGCTACATGAAACCGCTGGGCGAGATCATTCAGAGGCACGGGATAAGATACCACCAATACGCGGATGATACCCAGTTGTATCTGTCCGCCCCGTGCCAACTCAATGAAGCGGTGGACGTGATGAACCGGGGTCTTGAAGCCGTTAGGGACTGGATGAGGGCTAACAAGCTTGTACTCAACCCGGAGAAGACCGAGTGGCTGTTGTGTTTCCCTCCCAATAATTTGGCTAGTGTTCCATCACTCAGGCTGGGGGGCCAAACTTTATACCCCTCAGACAGGGTTCGCAACTTGGGAGTCCTCCTGGACCCACAGCTGACCTTCGATCACCATCTGACGGCTGTGACCAGGGGGGCATTTGCCCAGGTTCGCCTGGTGTGCCAGTTGCGACCCTACCTGAACCGGGAGGCCCTCACAACAGTCACTCGGGCCCTTGTGACCTCTAGGCTGGAATACTGCAAAGTGCTCTACATGGGGCTGCCCTGGAAGAGCACCCGGCGACTTCAGCTAGTCCAGAATGCGGCCGCGCGAGTGATCGTGGGTGCACCTCGGTTCACCCACATAACACCTATCCTCCGCAAGCTGCGCTGGCTACCTGTTGATCTCCGGGTGCGCTTCAAGGTGCTACTTACCACCCATAAAGCCCTTCATGGTAGTGGATCTGCGTACTTGAGAGACCGCCTCCTGCCAATTACCTCCTTGCGACCTATTAGATCGCACAGATTAGGCCTCCTCCGAGTTCCATCCGCCAGTCAGTGTCGACTGGCAACTACACGGAGGAGAGCCTTTTCAGTAGTAGCTCCGACCCTTTGGAACGATCTCCCCGTGGAGATTCGTACCCTCACCACCGTCCAGACCTTCCTCACAGCCCTCAAGACCTGGCTATCCCGTCAGGCCTGGGGATAAAGATCGTAATCCGTCCCCACCCGAATGATGAATGTTGTGTACTATTTTTACTTATGTATTGTTTTATGTCTTACTGTCTTGTACTCCCCTCCCTATATATTGTAAGCCGCCCTGAGTCCCCTCAGGGAAAAGGGCGGCCTATAAATAATAAAACCATAAAACCATAAAACCATTTATCATGGGCAGCTGATTGGCAGTTGGATCTGCCTCCTGGAATACTGCCAATCAGCTGTTCCAGGCTTCAGGGATTGCCGCCTCTATCTTCACTGTCACCACCCATTATCACTGTCATCTCCGTGTGCCCCATTTTCAGCCTCCTCATTTCCCATTTCCTCATTGACCCATTTGAGGTGACAGGGATGGCCGCTGCGACCTATATCCACCACCTGGAACAGGCCAAAAATGGGTCACATGGAGACCAAAAATGGGGCATGCAGAGGCGGCAATAGGTGGCAGCAACGATGGGTGGCAGTGGCAGTAATTATTTCCCCAGCCTGGAACAGCTGATAGGCAGTATTCCAGGAGGTCAATCAGCTGCTTGTGCAAAATCAGGCTGTGCTGAAGCTGACCAGTCTGTTTGCTGTTTACTGCAAGGAGGCAAATTGCTGGGAGGGTTGGAGTCGGCAGGTGGTTGGGGTTTCAGCAGCATTCACTCTATAAGATGCACAGACATTTCCACCCAGAGAAGTGCATCTTATACGCCAAAAATATGGTAAACAGATAAAGATGTCACAATGATGTTATAAAGGGCCTACAAATGGAAATAGGCAAGTTCTTAGTAGTTAGAAGCAACAAAGAGGTAATAAAGCAAAATAATGACTTGATGTTTGGGTTTTAATTGAAAAGAGTGATTTGGACAATTTTCTTATTTTGGACTTACAAAAGATATATTATACTTACGAAGAAATGCCTGAGAAAAAAATGAGAGAAAGGAAAGAAATCAGCTTTTGGAAATAAGCAAATTACAAGGAATAAACATCAATATCTTTAAAAGTGAAAAAAAAATAAGTTTATAAAGTTGGGTTAGTTGACAAAGTTAAAATGTCTACCATTTTTTTTCTATAGCAGCTTTGAATTGATTTTTCTTGACTACGACTGTATGATGTGGCTTTAAAGATTTGTTTATAGATATAAAATAAGAAATGGGACAAAGAGATTTTGTGTTATATTTTAAGAAAAAATGATATTGTTCCATGTAAAAGAATATGAAATTTGTTTACTTTGTTTAAAGTTAATATACGTATATTGCTATGTCTGGTAACTTAATATCTTTTGCTAGCTAAAATTGAATTATGAGGCTTTATTATTTGCTGATGAATAAAATATGGGATATGGGATGAAGATATTTTTGGTTGAAATGATACTGAAAGTGTTAAGTTGCAGAAATTGTTGGTACTTGTCTTGAGAGGCAGGAGAATAATTTCTTTATCTACATCTATAAATAGATACATGTCCCTTCTCCCCCTTTCTTCTTTTTTCTCTTTTCACTTCTCATCTTTTCTTTTTTATTTCTTTTTAGTTTGTAGTAGTTGTTTTAATCTCTTTTAAATATTTTGAAAAAAGAAAGCGTTTTTATTTGAAAGTTTAAGCTAACAAAGTGTTATCCACTGGTGGGATATATTATCCAATCCCTTCTAACCTTTTCCCAGGCAACCCATCTCACATCTGTTCCGTACATTTTCAGTGAGTAAGTGCAAATCAGACTTCATTGCTTCATCTACTTTTAACATATTGATTTGTGTATCATGTTTCTGTATTATTGTGCAAGTGTCCTCCAAACAATTTATTGTGGGAGATAAAACCTTGTGATGCATTTTGACAATTTTCTATTTAAAATTGGTTGGTAAACCAACCAATGAAGAAGATCAAGAATAGCTATATTAAAGAATAATTGACACATGATAAAGAAAGACTGAGTGACTCAGTCATCAGTAACAATAAAATCAAATAGTGGGGTGGGTTTTTTTTGCAGTAATATTTCAGACTACTCATGGGACAATTGCATTGTGAGGCTTATCTTGACAATGTTAGGCTGCGGCTGGGAGCAAGCACACGAGGTATTCATGTATGCAAAGTTTCTGACTTAGTATAGCAAAGCTAATGAAACCCACCAGTATAATTTAATGGGTTTGAAGCCACTCATTTTTGACAGGAGAGATTATTTCTACCTGTCTTTCTATTTGTTTCTGACCTTCTGAGAACTGTCCAAGTAATTCAATGTGCATGTAAGGAGAAATTGCATTTTAAGATTCATCCCTGAAGAAAAGGGGGGGGGAGGAAGGGAGGGAGGGAGGGAAGGAAGGAAGGAAGGAAGGAAGGAACTATGCTTTGTTCTATAATATATTGTCATTTATTCATCTTGACTACCAATGAAGGTTAGATCTGGTTAGTGCTTGAATAGAGGGACCATCAGGAAACTCAAGACAATAAATAAGACTAGGAATTGTTAAAGAAATATATCAAAAGAAAGAAATGGCAAAAAGTTTTTAACTTACTTTTAATATGCTCCAACAAATTCTTTTGAAAAGGCTTTGAGCACATAGCATGAATTATGCATAATTATTTTAAAAATAGCAAATAACATGTCTTTCATGACAGATGCAAAACGTAATGTAAGCAATATTATTATAAATATCTGAATAATATTTAATAAGTATTTAATAATAAAATGGATTCACATAAATACTGCATTTACCCCTTTGAAACTGTGAGAATCACAATTAAAAACTTTTTTAAAAAGAGAAAGATACAACACTAGAAAACTAAAATATCAGTTTTGCTTTAATTTATTACTCATTTTTAATGGATGCACCAAACATAACAAAAAATTGTAAATTTTCAAAGAACTTAGATTTCTAATTAGCCACTGATTAAGTGAGCAGATATAATTTTTCAGGTACACAAGTAAATTTCAGGTAGACTGATTCTTACTTCATTAAAAATATTGGGTAATGAATTCAGAAAATGTAAATGGAAAGCAAAAATAGTTTAGGTCCAAGACTGTTCTTATGTGTAGAGTTAACTAGAAATTGAATATTATGTAACTTATCTACTACTCTAGATCTACTCTAAAAGAAATAATGTCTTAATTTTTATACTTTTTTGTATGCTCTAATTTCTAGAAAATCATATTACTGTGTGCTCAGTCACACCAAATTATAATGGTTATTGATGATGCTCTTGTTTTATCTTTCTAAAGTACTTTATTACTAGAATACAGTGATATTATGTAAATCTAAGAAAGCTCTGTTGTTAATTACAATTAATTACAATTCACACATATGTTAATTTTGTCCCTCGATATTCCAGCTTTCCCATGCCAGAAATCATACCAAAAAGGTAATATAAGGTTAAAGTATTTCGGTTGGAAATACTTTGTTTTGAAAAGAAAGAAGCAAACAGAAATGGCAAGTTTTTGGTGGTACCTGATGGCATATGTATTTGTGTATCTGAATTTCTGGACTATAGTCTTCAAAAGCTTATGCCGTTATAAATGGGCTTGCCTTTCATGTTCTATAAGGCTCTTGGATTTAGATTAAATATAGAGCAATACCTCTGCATCCTTTCATTTAAAAAATAACAAAAACCCTGAGCTACACATCACAAATCCTCTTAGTTGAAAGTTTGCAGATTTTTTAAAAAAGTTGAACATAATGAAAAATAAAATGAATTGGCATGCATTTATGCATTTTTCTTTAAGAAAATAGAAGAACATCCCACTTGTCTTTATAACTCATGCATACAGTATATGCACACATGCTTGTCTTTCTGGAGCCACTTCCCTGGTGGGACCAGAAAAATCACCCTCATATTCTTCTCCCAACAGTTCCTCTACCTAAAAACAAAGGCCAATCAATGTGAATGAATTATCTCTTTACAGTCTCAAAGCATGTTATGTTATCATACAAACTGTAATAATTATCAGATCAGTTAATATAAGTATCTAGGTCAATAAATATTCTTTTTAATCTATTTTGATTTTATAAGTGGCGTTCAATGATCCAAAAAGTGGACCCTTCATTTGCGGGAACACTCTAGGAAGGAGGAGGAGGTTGTCATCTGGTTCGATATAAGACTATTAAAAAATGTTGGTCTTTATATTAATCAGTCTTATATAAAAATATGAAATCAAGGTTTATCAGATCTCCTATATATGTGCCAAATGCTTTATTGATAGACTTTCTGACAAAATGTTCTTTTTTACTTTTTAAAATTGCATAAAAGTCACATTCAGAAAAGCTCCTCAACATTATCTATAGTACCATTGAAAATAATCGTCCTAGTTATTTGATAGTTTGCTGGCATCTCTTTAAGATGCTCAGTCTGTTCTAGGAAAATTCCAGAATTATTTTCACAAGCAATAAGGGCAGCACACATGGATTGCATAGACCAGTGTTTTTCAACCTTTTTTGTGCAAAGGCACACTTTTTTCATGAAAAAAATCACGAGGCACACCACCATTAGAAAATGTTAAAAAATTTTAACTCTGTGCCTATATTGACTAAATATAAATTAATCCTCCCACGGCACACCTTACACTATGTCACGGCACACTAGTGTGCCGCGGCACAGTGGTTGAAAAACACTGGCATAGACTGCAGTCCTATAGTTGTTTTTATGACCTTAATCTCTTTCAGTTTTAAGAAGCTTTTCTGTAGTCGGTTTTGCATAACATGCTGAACTGCAAACTAGCCAGCCATATCTTAATCTTACATGTTGTATGTTGCTGATTTATGATTAATGTATTGACACCAGATATTTAAATGGCAGTTTATTGTGATTTTATTGCAGTGACTTGAGGTGTGTCTAAATAGGTGCATGATTGTTGTTCAGTTGTTCTGATCTGAACTGCCATAGGATTTCTGATGCACATGTGAAACTTCCATGCATGAGATCAAGAGAACAAACAAATCTGTAAACCTGTTCCATCAGCTGAAATGAAGAGGAAAGCAGGTGAGCAATTGCAAGTGGGAAACACTTGTTTTTGTTTCACAAGCAGTCTGGTGAATGCTACTTTTTGTTTTATTTTGATTGTGTAATGGATTTCTCAGACACCATAAAATTGCTAAGATTTATTTCGTAATTTCTGAGAAGATTTCCATTATCAAACTCAAGCTTCAGTCTGCAAACGTACTGAAGAGTTGGAGTAAAACTACAATAGTAACAAGCTGAACTTATATATAATTCTGTTTTTGAAAACATTTTAGGCCATTGGATTCTAAATGCAAAAAATTATTCTACCCCTTGTATATAGATTCCACATTGTTCACCACCTTCTAAACACCAGTTAATAGCAAGATAGGCACAATGTTGTTTTGTTTCCATATGAGAGCTGCCATAAGTTCTCTTACCAACTGAAACTTGTTCAAGCTGAGCTGAGAACTTGGTGACATGGCCTTATAAGTTATTTGGCACATTACTGACATGGTTTTTTATTGCTTCTTCCAGCTGGGCAAGTAGAGTCAAGAAAAATGGCCTGTTGCCTGCCGACTTCAATCCAACTATGAAAAAAATGCTCTGTGTATGTGTGTGTGTGTGTATGTGATCCTTGTGTGTGGGAGTCATCCTTGTGCAGGGCCATGCTAATTTTCTCTGTATGGTTCCAATTTTAGGATATGTGCTGCTGAAGCAGGCACAAAAAGAATACTATAAAGTGGCAAAATTATGGGTCATATTCACAGGGATTTCTTCCTCCATGTTGTTGTAGCTCTTTACAGTTCTACAAAGGGAAGTAATAAAGATTAAAGACTATACTACTAGTTTGCACCTTCTGTCTAACATTCAATTTTTAGCTCTAGGTGTCTGTTTCCAACTACAATGACAAAAAAACAATAAAGCATGGACCTTGACAATACAAACTAGATCTTTGGTGCTTCTGTTGTGACATTACATGCCTAGGTTCCACCACAAAACCGCGGTAGACTAAAGCGTGTGTGACTAAAGCGTGGTGACAAAACCGCACCGTCAAAACCGTGCGACAACAGCGCGCCGACAACAGTGCACCGACAGAAGTGCGCTGTAACATAACCCTAAAAATAACCCTAAACCTAACCCTAAACCTAACGCTAAACCTAACCCTAAACCTAACGCTAAACCTACCCTAAACCTACCCTAAACCTAACGCTAAACCTAACCCTAAACCTAACCCTAAACCTAACCCTAAACCTTACCTTAAGCTAAATCACGCTTCTGTCGGCGCGCTGTTGTCGGCGCGCTGTTGTCGGCGCGCTTTTGACGTTTGCAGTTTTAGCGCCGCGGTGTTGTTGGCGCGCTTTTGACGTTCGCGGTTATGTCGTGCCACGACATGCCTATACTTAAGATAAGAAGTTTGCATTGTGGTATCATGATGCATATTTGTTACTCACATTCCTTTACACTCTTCCATGGACATCTATTTTTCCAACCAAGGCCAGCTTCATAATTTCCCTCAAAAATTCTACAATTCTTTTTAGAAAAAACATTATTTTTTGTATCATTGGAAATAATAGTCCACAATTAAAATAATTTTAAAATACAGTATTGCAACTCAGAATAAAATAAAATGTATTAAGATCGTCTTTTAAAAAATTGCCAAAATAATATATGTATAAGTAAAGGTAAAGGTTCCCCTTGCACATATGTGCTAGTTGTTCCTGACTCTAGGGGGTGGTGCTCATCTCTGTATCAAACCTGAAGAGCCAGCGCTGTCCGAAGACATTTCTATGGTCATGTGGCTGGCATGACTAAATGCCAAAGGTGTATGGAACGCTGTTACCTTTCCACCAAAGGTGGTTCCTATCTTTCTATTTGCATTTTTACATGCTTTTGAACTGCTAGGTTGCCAGAAGCTGGGCAAGTAACGGGAGCTCACTCTGTTAGGCGGTGCTAGGGATTCAAACCACCAAACTGCTGACCTTTCTGATCAACAAGCATAATGTCTTAGTCACTGAGCCACCATGTTCCTTCCAATAGATGTATAGATGAGAATAAAAGTATATTTTGGTATAAATGTACTTGATAAGAAGAAAGTAGATTTTATGAATTAGTGATGTAACATTCAGAAGGAATGACTCAATTCCATGTTTCAATTTAAGAGCAAACTAATTTTATTTGAGACATTTTAAAATTTAAGATTTCACTTAAAGAAAAGGTCATTCAGTAATCATAGTGGGAAAGCATCAAAATGCCTAAAACTGTTTCATTTGGAGCATAATTGGATTAAATCTGAAAGGATAATAGATACTTCAGAGGATATTAACTATATAAAGTGGTAGCCAGATTCTTCAAGAATTTCTCCACAATAATTTTCAAAATATTGCTCCTGATTCTTTTGTAACACAGAGATTATATAGATGGAGGATGGATATCAGAGCCAACAATAACAATAGCAATAGCACTTAAGAATTATATACCACTTCACAATGCTTTACAGCCATCTCTAAGTGGTTTTACAGAGTCAGCCTATTGCCCCCAATCTCGGCCCTCATTTTACTGACCTCAGAAAGATGGAAGGCTGAATCAACCTTGAGCCAGTGAGACATGAACTGGCAAGCTGCAGGCAGCCAGCAGGCAGCAGAAGAAGTCTGCAATGCTGCATTCTAACCACTGCACCACCACTGCTTCTACAAAGATGCTAAATACTGTGGAACCAGTGATGAACGTCTCCTACTCTGACTTAAAAATAAAAACATTGAATAACAGTTTTAAAAGTAATATTCTATTTCTTCATTCACTTTCCAGGCTTCTCATGATACTGAATTATAAACATTGACTTGTTCTTGTAGGACAGTATACTTTGCTGTTTTTAAACCTAAACTTTCTTGGGTAATAAGGGAATAAACATGGCTAATCTGACCATCCTGAGAGGAACTTCTATATCATTGGAAAAAGTTCACGCTATCAAATTTACAGCTAGTTGACATACCAACACTGATTGACTTGCAATGGAAGCAGAAGCAGGCTGTCACAATGAAATGCAATGCCATAGAGATAGGCAAGTAAAAAAGCACAAGGTTGGCAGAAGAAAAAGTAACATACATAGCTGTTGTGGCCCAGCAGGAGCCATTGGAGCTGCAAACAGACTCCAACAGCGAGGTGCTTTATGAGTCGGCTCTGGAAGAGGTGGAGGACCCTGGACAGGGTTCCAACTCCGAGCAGGGCGCAGAGAGGCTGGTTGGCCCCCAGGAGGTGCATGAGACATGGAGCAGTGGTGAAAGCTGAAGGGAGTGTGCTCCTGACATCAGGCCTTGGAGCAGTGATGAGGAGACAAGGGAGGTGGTCCTGGATGCCCGGCAATGCCGGACAGATCTACGTAGAGAACAGCTACACAGATACAAATGATAATTGGACCCAGGTGCTTGTAATTAGGCTCCTCTCAAGATTGTATTTAAGGAGAGACTTTGTCAGGAGTCTGGTTGCAGGATTCAACTTATTTCTTAATACTGGAGAAGCTGTTATCTGTATCTGTCGAAGTCTGAGTTGCTGCCAAGGTTCTTATCTGTTTGTCTGCTTCGGCTTTCAGCCACCAAGGTTTATGTTTCCTGTTAATAAAGTGCTGTGATATTCCAGATAAGCTTGTCTCGGCATTCGTTACTGGATGGAGGAGGGGGTCAGAACACATAGCCATGCATCCCTATGTTTAAAAAAAGTGGTAAATGTTTGGGCCAACTACTATAATATTACCCTGAAACTCACTCACTCAGAATGTCAGGGTTCCAAGTAACACAAAAGAAGACTTGGAGGCTTGAGTTTCCTCAAAGTTTCATTTTATTAGAGATGTCATATTGGTACAGCTGGGAAAACCCGAATCTGAAAGTTTCCACCCAAAGGAAAGTTCAAGTCCCTGTCCAGCACCCATATGGCCATCACATGATCCAATCAGGCACCATCCGAACTGGAGATACCTCCCAGTCACCTTATCGCAGCTCATTGACCTTGACTCTCTGAGGAAAAAAAATGTTATTATGGCTACATAGCACCCACACTCTGTATAATTCCACCTCCCATTTTCCCACAGTAAAAAGGGTGGCAGGCCTGAAGTCCAAAAGGTAAAATATAACTTCCAGGTCTGACACATTGCTCCAATCACACCAAGTGTATCCCAAAGTACATATTGGTTAGATGCAACAAATCTGTAGTAGGCATCTAAGCCTATATAGAGAAGACTGGAGGTCTCACTTTTCTTCTCTCAGGAGTCCCCTGTATCTTCATACCTCCTTCCTTGGGACAGTGTTTCAGTACTTCCTACTGCTACCACCTATCTCCCAGGGAACATCTACTTTTTGATATAAAACTCTCAGACTTTGTGCTCCCTTTCAGGAAATTAAAAAGTCAAAAATAATATGATGATCTGTATGTATAATGCAATGTGGTCTGTGCTATGTAAGGTTATATAGCACAGACCCTATTGGCTAGAGGTTTTAGCCTTATCTCTTCTCCTTATTTCAAACTATATATTTAAAATACCATCCTTCAATGTTAAATTAGAAAAATGTCAGAGGAGTTTATTCATAGGACAAGAGCTGGTATCTTACTTAGCAAAAGAAAAGTGTAAAATTCAAAACAATGCTCTCGGAACATCTCCAGATCATGCTGGTCCAAACAATTAGCCACCAACTGCCTCAGGTTTTCCATGAAAAGGAGTTGGAATAGAGAATTCCAAATCAGTAAAAAAAAATAGATTAAACACATTTTCTACAGAGAAAAAAATATTTTCTGGAAGGCATCCCAAAGTAGAAATAAAAGCATTTTGGAGCTTTTATGCAGAAATATAGAAATATAGAAAATGAAATGTTAATACAACACAGCAAACAGACTTCTGGAATCAGACCTAGAACAATTTCTTCCTAAACTATTTCCACAGAATTATCCATTTTCCAAAGTTCTTCTCTTTTACTTGGGCTTTCTCTTAACTTTTTGGAAATCCAATGTTAATCAGAATCTATGAAGGTCTATATTATACTAATGCTTTTCCTAGTTTAAGTATATGGAGTACTGAAGTACTCCCACAATTTGCTTTTTGCTTTAAAATGACCAAAATAACCATTTTCTACCCCCTCCAGTAGAGTATTTGATCCTATAAGTGACACAAAACATAACTTTCTTGTGGGTATCCCTACTAGCATTCTGGCATAAGGAGTTGGTAGAAGGCTATATTCACAAGACGTACATATCAGACTTAAAGCCATGTGCAGGGTGCAAATAAATTAAACTTCAAGTTGTGTAATAATATTTCATTACCAGAAGAAACAGCAAAGTTAAGACTTATGACTGGACAAAAAAGTTGGAAACTAAGCTGAGGAAATGAATGAAGATTAAACTACTGTTTAATTGGATGATCTGCCATCCTAAAAGATTATCCATAAGAGGACAATTTAATGATATTATAAAACCTATCCAACTATTCAAGTCAATGTAACATATCAGTATATGCAACATTGGTGTTCTACATACGTATATGAAAGTGAAGTTATAATATTGTTTACTGAAATGGCAAAAAAGCCATTTATTCTGCAAAGTATTTTAAAAGCTGTGAAAAGAAGCCACTTGATTGGAAGTGAATTTAGATCATGATTTGTGAATCATTATTGATTAAAGGTTTAGTTGAAACTTTTTACACAACACTAATGTGTTACTTATTTAGAATGTTCATTGAGAGGCAGAATGTGAACTGAATGTTCAGAACTGCATGATGGTATTCCCATTATTTTATTGTAATTAATATCTATGAGTCACCCATGGATCCCTAGTGCATGAACTTAGCTTTCAAGAACAATTATCACCCATCTTTTAGGCATTTCCTTAGAGACAAATCAAAGAAATATGCAAACTTTTGGCTAATTTCATGGAGCCCTCAACCTAATTTTCATTTTTGTGTTGTTGAAGAGATTTTTAAGCACTGCCTGTTTCTTCTCTGTAGTCTGCTGCTTGAGAGAAAGAAAAGAGCATGTCAGAAAAAAATGGGGCGGGGGTATTGGAGGGAGAAGTGTTCCCAATCTAGAAGGAAGAGGAGGAGGTATACTTCAAAGAAATCATCCACTTATTATTCTGCTCACAATTTTAGCAGAGGATTTTCAGAGGACATTAGGGCAATCTTTATTCAAGAATATTTGTTAAGGCCACCTATCTCAATGCATTTTCAACTCTGAATGAAACTTCTTTGGTAGGAGGCCTGTAAACTACATTCTGTGTGTGACTCTGTCTATTGCATTTTACCTCATATCATGTTTCACTACATCTTCATGATGATTTATGGAGAAGGGGACTGGGGATACAGTTCACTTGAGGAAATGGCTTTTCTCCTTAAGGATTAAAGAATGAAGAAAACAATTAGAAAAGCAGAAGCCATCTTTCAGAATGTAAAAACGCACCAAAATTGTTAACACTTGAATGATGTGAATTCTGGTAAATGCCAGCCTACAATATGGTAAAAATGAATCAATCCGTTCAGCTTAGTTCAGCGTCTGCAATGGCCATCTGGAGGAAAAGCAACCAAATGGATCCCTACATATTCATCTTCATTTTCACAAATACTCAGGAGAATGTCAGTCTTGGGCAAAATAAAATTAAATCACCATAATTTTTAAGACCTCTTTTTCTTTCATCTTCTCATGATACATGCATATCTATGCAAAAAAAGAGAGAGAAAAAACAGAAAATGTGGGTGGTAATTCCTCTATTGAAAAAGTGTTTCCTCATTTCAAAACAAAGAATTGATTTTACACATGGTAGATTATTACTCCTTCTACATTCTCCAACAGTCTTTTAAAAATAAGCATAGTTCAAGTATTGGATGAATCTGGTATTTATAAGCTGAGCAACTTTGAAAGTCCTGGTACTCACATCTGCATCATCTTTCTGAAATTTGGAATTATAGCCTTCTATTAACTAAAATTGATGATGATAGTTGTTTTTTTTTACTAAGATTTCATATTAGTCTCATTAGTGAACTGCAAAGATATGGTTTGGATAGCACTACAGTGGGTTCAGTCCATAACTGGTTTTCTTATCATACTCAAAGAGTTAATATTAACAGCTCTACATCAAATCAGAGAGCAGTAATCACTCCAGCTCCACAGGGATCTATTTGGGAGCCAGCATTTTTCAATATTTGGAGGGTAGAACTGATGGATTGTTTATCAAATCTATAGATGACAAAAACTGGAAAGTCTGGCCAATACCTAGGATATTGAAAGAAAATTGCAATCTAATCTTGACAGGATGGAAAATGGTTGTGAGCAGAACAAGAAGTCTTTTAATGGGAAAAATTGTAAGGTTCTAAACATAGGGACAAAGAACTCTATAGGCACATTCAAGATGGAGAATTCATGGCTACTGTTGTCATTGACAACAAATTTAATGTGAGTCTACAATGTGACAAGTTGCTGGAAGGGTGTCTGAGCTGCATATCAAAGAAATGTGGATTTATTATTTGTCTCTACCGTCCACTAAAAACACATTGGAAATGCTATGAACATTCTGGAACACCACATTTCCAAAAATATTGACAGTTTACTGCAGATTTTAAAAGGGCTAATAAAGATAATATGTGGACTTAAGGATATAATCTATGAAGAGAACTAAAAGAATTTGAGATCTTCAGTCTGGAGAAAAATGGGAGGGATTTATGATACTTATGAGGACAATTAACCAGTGAAACAGCTTGCCTTCACACGTTGTGGGTGCTTCATCACTGGAGGTTTTTAAGAAGAAACTGGACAGTCACTTGTCTGAAATAGTATAGGATATCCTGCTTAAGGGGGCAGTTGGACTAGAAGATCTCAAAGGTCCCTTCCAGCTCTATTCTGATTCTGAACTGTGCTTAGAAACTGTATAAAGGAAAGTTATATGGAAGATACTTAAAATTATTTTCCACAGCTAAAGAAACTAGGGCCAGTTATTGCAAGTAAAAATTGCAGCTACCTAAATTTCATTTACATATAAAGAAACACTTCTGATACTAAGATTCTTAAGAAATTATATCAGTCGTCTTATAAAAATTATGGCTTTTCCATCTCTGGAGGTTTTAAGAAGACATTGGACAGACACCTCTCATTGATAAACAACTGGTTTTACTACAGATTGCAGGTTTAAAGATGTGCTTCTTATAGTTCCATTAAACCCTACAGTTCTCTGACTCTACCCACAAAAAAAAACAAACTATTGACTCATCATACTAATAATGAAGCATCCAGTTTGATTAAGCAATTTAATCCAAATATGATTCCATTTGGAGATTTGAAGCATATCAATTAATATATCTTCTGTTCAGATTTCTGAACTGAATCTTCATTCTAATAATCAAAAGAGACCAAGATTTGCTTCAAGCCATACTATGGATTTGACCTTGATTCTCCCCATTCTTAAGTGATAACCTAATCAACAAACCTCTGGTTGTCAATTTCCATATTATATACATTTGGCATCCTAGCTAAGGATAAAAGGTTGTGATTCAGCACATTTGAAGGTTGCCAGTTTTGTTGCAGTTTCTCTACTATAGAAAGTGACTAATTCTAATTCAATTTAGAAGAAGACCAAGAAAAGGATAAATTACTAGCTTGGCCCAATTAGTTGGGATGCTTATAAAACAACAAAGTAAATGTGAAATGCAGGTAGAATCTAAAACAGTTAATTTACTAAAAATCAGAACGCTGTTGAAAATAGAGCGCAATGAGAGAGGGATAGAATTTGAGAACTACAGTAAATTAAGCCAGGAATTAGTTAGAAGACAAGAAATGAATGGAATAAAGTAGGAAGTGAGGTTAAACCATATTTTATTACTCTTGATTGTAAGACTAATAGCCAGCTCATTCTGGTAAGAAATACATAAACAGGGACATGCTTGAAAATTCAAATAAAAGCTTTTCCAAGGCTCCAATGGAATTATTCAATTTGACCATGTTCAATTGAAACATACTACTAGAGCAGATCCAGTAAGTAGTTTAGAACTGTAGTCCACCATATTGAAGCAGCTGCATTACTCGTCTTTAGCTGCATCCTTAATCTTTCAGTGGTTTTCTGTGCATGTGCAACACATGTTTAGGAAAGTAGACCATCAGTGTTGATATGCCCCACGTCACCTCTTCTCAAAAGGGACCTCTTCATCATCTCTGAGGATCCATTTGGAACACTGAAGCAGATTGTGTCACTGCCAAAGCATACACCTACTTTGAACCATTGTCTACTAACATATCTCACCTTACATGCTGATTTTAAACTGGTAAAGAGAGAAACCTATTATGCAGAGTTCTATTTCTCAATGTAAATGCATAGTTTGGAGCAACAAGATATCATTGAAGGCTGAACTCGATCAACCAGCAAACAAACATATACAATGACTTCATGGACCCCAACCAACTAGGAGACTCCTTGATACATCACAACTAACACATTGAGGCCCACTTATCATTTGTTTGTTTTTTTGTTAAATAAATCTATTTCATAATGGAATATACATTATATCTACACTTTACATATGTATATAAGTTTCTCTGGGCAAAAACTAAAGGGAGAAAAGCAATAAATAACATATGGCATACTATTTTTTATCAAAAAAGGATCAATGAATGAGAGGACATATTTGAACTTCTTTGAACATCTTCTAATACTTTACCTTTGCAATTTAAATAAGCTACCTCTATTACCTTTTATCTCTCTCTTCTTCATTCTCTTTCTTTCTCTCCTTCTGTACCCCTCTCTTTCTTTTTCATAAGAGGGAAGGAGAGTGTTTTAAAAAATTATTTCCAGAGCTCACCAAATTTGTAATTAACCACGTCATCCTATGCATATTCACTTCAGAAATAAGCTATCTTATGATTAATGGGATCTGCTTTTACTAAGTCTGTTAAGGCTTAGGTATGTCTTGCAAGTCTCCCAGGTCTCGTGTTACTACTTTTAATACTTCTAATACCTGTGTCTGTTAGCATGCTGGAATGATCACAAAGTCAATCCATACCATAAGCATTTCATTTTAGCACATCTAAAATATCACAAGCTTAATAGTCAATGGGAAGCTTAATACTTCCCATTTCTCATGTGGATTCCCCAATCTTTTAAAGCCAGGAAGACATTTGACATTCAACAAGCATGGTATCTTACTAAACAAAAATTGCAATTATGCATGCAGGGATGGAAAAGGGTTACAACCACTCATTCAGTGTTTAAAGCTACAATGATACTTATGACTGGTCCTCGGAATTTGGACCATTATAGTGTCCTTGAAGTCAATCATCATGATCCAGGCACTCAATGCCAGACTGCAATTATGTGGTCACAACAAACTTCAGTTATATTATTGCAGTTCCAACATTCCTTGCTGACTTCCCTCAAGCAAAATCAATGGGAAAGCCAGTAGGAATTCAGAAGCCACTCCTGCTCTCATAATCTTCTTGCCCAGTTATGCTCCATAGTACGTTATCATTGAACCCTCCACTCAGCATTCATGCACCTGGCTGTGCTCCATAATACCCGCACACAACTCTGCACTCCACAGCACCTCACAATACCCTCCAAAGCACCCTCACACTGACAAGCCTGCTTGCTTTGGACTTCATCTTCTTCCTGCTTAACAAACCATGAGATTTTAGGATATGACAACAACTGGGACTACCAGAATTGCCATATCTCATGGGACACTGCATTTTGCAACTGTGTCACATAGTAACAGAAATTCCAGCCATAATTGTTATTGTAACCTGAGAACTACCTGTATTTACAAAATGGTTGCCCCAGTGTGTTTTGCCAATCACAAACACATTAGACAGCCCATTTACAAAAGTAGCACAGGTAGCATATCCCATTTTTATTTCCTAACTGTGACATCCATGTAGAATCTAAGAGTGCATTTTGAAAAGAAACATGATTCCAAAGACTGGGGCGGCCTGTTTGCTTTATGATTTCCTTTGACATTATAAAGAAGGTATCTGTAGGCAAATTAATTATCACAGTGCCATGCAGGTTTCCCTGAAGTAGCCCCTCATGGTCTGATTGAGTTGAATCTCCTCTGCCAGCATCTCTTTTGGGTCAGTGCACAGGCAGAAATCCAACAACCCACATAAAGGTCACTGATTTGTTCTCAGTTGTGGTTAATCTACAGAGAAAGTCAATTTTTGTGTAGCTGTCTGATGCTGCTTTTGGATGGTTTGCAACCCCAGAGAACAACCTAGGGTGAAGAGCTGATGTTCACATTTATAATGCAGTCACCATGCAAAAGAAATAAAAAAAAATGTTGATATGTATTGCTGCATCAAAGTGTTCTGACCTAGGCTTACCCAAAAAGCACAAGGCAGAGTCCTGCTCCCGACAAAACCCCTTTCATTAAACAAATGTGAATTCCTCTCATTCACATTCAGTAAGCCCTGTCACACAGTCTTTCAAATGAATATTTATGACTACAGACCTTATCCATATTGGACAGCTGCCATGCAAATATTTTTCAAATGAGGTGCGTGCAAGGAAAGACTGGGCACAGAGTCTCTGAGATTCATGGACAGATTTTCATATTCCTGAAACAAATGAACAAATTGTTTCATGCAAAAGCCCACTCCCCTTTTGTTCTTTTATTTCCTATGGGAGGGGCCAATCACCTTCCACCTGTAACTTTACTCCCAAATCTACCCTGATTTATGAGTTGTTCTTTTCTTCTGGCAGCTCTGTGCATGCACAGACTCTAGCTGTTCCTCTGCCTCACTGCTGTCTAGTTCCATAGCCCCCTGATCACTGCCAGACAGCCTTGGACCCATCTCTGTCTCCAACACAGAGCTTTCATCTGAGCCTTCCCCAGCCTCCAGGACTGGCCCATGCTCCTTCCCAAACTCCTCACTGTCTGACTCTGCTGCCAGCTCTACTGGCCACTGGTGGGCCACAACACAAAGCAATCTTAAGACAGTTCCTTTTTAATGTTATTGAAAGGTAAACAAATTAAGTTACTGAGAAACCTTGACCAATTGATCTCTTTGAAGGGATAACCCCAAGGCACCCTATGGTAGCCACCATCTTGAATTTTCTACCATATCCTATAGACCAGGGGTGTCAAAATGGTGGCCTGAGGGGCAGATATGTCATGCGCAGCTCAAGTCCACCCCAGCTCTGCAAAGGGGAAAAAAGCTTCACGAAATGTCACATGACGGCAACATGATGCTGCAAATTTGACACCTGTGCTATAGACCCAAATATCTGTATTTGACATCATTGGTGCACTCATGTCCTAGAAATATCCCACCTGGTTCAATAAAGAATATTTAAATGCTCTGTCTCATTTACACAAACAAAATGCACAAATGTTTAGCAACAGCTTAAAAAGATATCGAACTATAATATGTATCTTTTCATCTGCTCCTCACCCTATAAGATAAAGGTAAAGGTTCCCTTGCACATATGTGCTAGTCATTCCCAACTCTAGGGGGCAGTGCTCAACTCTGTTTCAAAACAAAGAGTCAGCGCTGTCCAAAGAAATCTCCATGGTCATGTGGCCGGCATGACTAAATGCCGAAGGTGTACAGAACACTGTTACCTTCCCACCAAAGGTGGTTCCTATTTTTCTACTTGAATTTTTACATGCTTTCAGGTTGGCAGAAGCTGGGACAAGTAACGGGAGCTCACTCAGGTACACGGCACTAGGGATTCGAACTGCCGAACTGCCCACCTTTCTGATTGACAAGCTCATTGTCTTAATCACTGAGCCACCGCATCCCTTGACTCACCTTATAAATGACACAAATTTCATTTCAAGCAGCCCACTTTCAAGTTGGTGACATTCTCTGAATCTCCTAGGATTGTACCAAGTAACACTGTTCTCTTGTTTATCTATTCACTTGTTTAAAATTTAAAAGTGCCTCTTTGGTACAGTTTCTGAAAAGTTACTGATGTATTTTTAAAGTGCGCAGGGCGACACACTTGCTTTTCAAGAATAATGTTTTCAGGTTTAGTCGGCTCCATCCTCATATTTATTGTATATTGTTAAATATTTATTTGGCCACCTTTTTAGTGTGCTTGCCTGTGGGGAATCAATGACTGTTTTTAGTTTCACAACAATCCTGTTAAGCAGGTTAGATTGAGAGACAAACTAAAGTGATCACAGGCATTTTACTTCTGTGTATGGATTTGTCTTTGGTTATTCTAGTTTTAAAACAGCAAAGGGTTCATTTACCCCACTAGCTTTCTGTGTCAGCATATTTCTCTTGTTTTCCAATGATATTATTTTAGTGGCCATAACTTACAGCTTAAAAATATTCATTTTCGCATCCTTTTTAAATGGTTCTTTTTATTCCAAATTCCACTGCTAGTTTACTTTCTAAACCTCAGAAAAGGAAATGGAAGAGTGTTTGATTATTTCAAAGCTCTCTTCTTTGCAGAGGACAACCCGGTCAAGAGTCTTAGTAAAGTGATCTCTCTTATGCAGCTACCAAAACTCTCCAGTTACAGAAAGTGTGATACTTTCAACAACCAATAATAATATATTAGCAAACTTGTCTCAACATTAAATAAAATGAATGTTACAATCCTTTGTAATTGGATGTAATTTTGTTTTCACAAAAAAAAAAGATTGGACAAAAAGCAGGAACTACTATTTTAATGGAATTCCCTATTAGCTTCATTAATATTTAAATGCACTTGGGAAGAAATATAGCATATTACGGGAAATATGAACTGTGCAGGCATGAATACTACTGACATATTTATTTGTAGTTTCTTAGTTGTCCAATAGCCTATAGCCTAATGCTGCACCTCAAACTTCTTAGAATGCTTAAAACAACATGCTGTCTGTAAAATGAGATCACAATACATCAAAAAGAAGGTAATCTGGAAGCCAGAACTAGAATAGAGATGCCTGCCCCAGTCCAAACAACCAAATAGCCCCATGATGGTGAACCTATGGCACATGTTCCAGAGGTGGCACACAGAGCCTCTCTGTGGGGACAAATGCCATCACCAGCTGCTCTTCTGGTTTCTGGTATGTTGATCTTGACGTGAGCCAGAGCTCCAGAAACCAGAAGTTAGTTGGCGCGCGCATGCAGCTGGTCTTCATGTTTCTGGGGTTCCGGCATGTGTGAAGACTAGCTGCCTGGTGAGCATGTGCGTGCCAGCCAGCTGATCTTCGAGTTTCTGGGGCTTTGGCGCTCATGTGTTTCGGTTTGGGCACTCGGTGCTGAAGAGGTTCATCATCACTGAAATAGCCTAACGGTAAAACAAAAACTTTCAACAACAGCATTTGCATCTTTCTAGTATTTAAATGAGATTAATGCGTAGCAAAGATTAAGGTGAGATTTAGAAGGAGGTGTTGAAATCAAGTTAAGAAGAACAGAAAATCTTGATCTGGTGCTAAACATTTCCCTCAAATCTAAGTGAAACTCACAGTTTTATCTTATCCTTCTGGGTGTATAACATTTTCCAAGATTCCATTGAATAAATTGTAAGAGATTGTACAAAATGTACCTGTACAATTGGAGGGTTTTCAAAAATAGCATAGACTTACTCCTTGCTTTGAAGCTGGGGTTGCTTTGAGAATGGTGTATCCCATTGCTTAGCATGGACATCAGAGTACTAGCTGGCTGTTTGTGTCTCACTCTGAGGAGCAAGAACAGCCTTGAGGAGAAGGAAATGACTTACTTTTCCTCTCTAATTTTCATTTTTGTTGTAGCAATGTGTATGACAATCGGTTACATCTCCCTTAGCAGAAGCACCAATAAGTATTCAAAAAAATTACTTAGAGAATTATGACGGCATAAAAATAAGTTTCTCTTAACACCCCTTCAACTGGCACCCAGAAATTGCAATAGGACAAGAGTAGGTGAGGTAGGAATATTTGCAGAGTGGGATAAAAAAAGTCAAGATAGTATGCCTGATTTCTTTATGTGTCTCTCTCTTTTTTTTTTTTTTTTTAAAAAGCCAGCTTCACACCATCATGTCCAACATTTTGACTTATTTAACCATATACTAGCAAGTCCTGCTGTGAGAGGCGAGAACAAAAGCATCAGCCAAGGCCTAGAGTAAATAGGCAAAAAGCATTCTATTGCAAGGATACAATAATCCAAAACAGTCTTTTTCAACAACAACAACAACAACAACAACAACAAAAAGTTCTGCAACTGGAAAGTCTCCACAAATCTCTGGTTAAAATCTCACACAATTAATCACAAAATTGTAGTCTCTCTTCTTATCTGCTCATCCTACTTAAAAAGCGGCTGGAGGTGGATCTTTATGTGAAGGGTTTGAAAGAGAAAAAAATATCAAACTTAGTCTCAGTAGACAAACTGCTGGTAATAGCTTTACAGGAGCTTCACTTTGCTTCTGGTGTCACCTGCTATAAATCTTTCCAAGTAACCTTTCTAATGGTAGATTCAAGGTCCAAACAAATCCAATGCTCCAGTTTTGAATGTTGATGGATTTATGCCATGTTTCCTTGTCCTTTCTCAGCCTCCTCTGTGGTCCTTAAACCTATAGTAGTCCAAACTTATTCTTTGAACTTATGGTTCAACAAGCCATAAATTGTGCTAGATAGGAAATAACATTTCATGAGAACTATGTAGAAATGCATCCAAATACTTGTATGAGAATATCAGTGTTTATTGAGAGAAATACAAGTGAATATATGATTAAAAATTAATTTGTTAGTTAATAGGGAGCAGTGCTCATCTCCGTTTCAAAGCAAAAGAGCCAGCGCTGTCTGAAGACATCTCCGTGGTCATGTAGCTGGCATGACTAAATGCCAAAGGTGCATGGGACACTGTTTCCTTCCCACCAAAGGTGGTCCCTATTTTTCTACTTGCATTTCACATGCTTTCGAACTGCTAAGTTGGCAGAAGCCAACTAGGGGACTAGTAACGGGAGCTCACTACATTACGTGGTGCTAGGGATTTGAACTACTGAACCTCTGACCTTCTGATCAACAAGCTCAGTGTCTTAGCCACTGAGCCACCACATCCCTTTTGTTAGTTATACTTTATTCTAATTACATATAAATTAAATTTGTTTTTATCCTGGTCCAGCTCACTACTTTTGGAAGTGTGGTCACTGCCCTGCTATTCATGAACCAGGGACAGCTCTTGGCCTGGGAAGCAATCAGTGGTGGGTTGCAGGCGGTATGCCCCAGTACAGACATACCAGAGCCTGCCCGGAACACTGGGTACCATTGCGGTATGGTGCTCCAGAGGGCCCACCTGTCCACTCGAACTCCTTACCTGTCCTTTAAAGCCTTCGGCACTTCCGCACACGTGCATGGCACGTAAAACACCTGCGTGATGCTCCAACGAGCAGCTGGAGTGTTGCAGAGGCTTGCGGAAGTATCGCTGGCAGCTATAATGCATGTGCACACCACGAGCATGTGCGTGCCCATGTGAGCGATGCTGGGCCCATTCCAACTGTACCAGTTGGAATGGGATCCAGAACCCACCACTGGAAGCAATGCATCCCTTGGGGAACTGAACTTCCTCATATGTTTCCCATCCTTCAGAGATGACTGGCCATTGTTATTTAGCTTAATGCCGTTTTGAATTCTCACTCTAATTCCGGTGCTTTGAACTTCAGTTGGGAAACAATTCATTAAAGGGAGAAAAAAGAATAACTATTATGGTTTATTTTATGAATAGTCTGGTGTACATGATACTTTTACCAGCAATATTTTCTGCCCTGGCTGCCAATAAATCTCAAATACCTCACTATAATACCTTGTGGGAACTAAACTTAGTCTAAGATCAATAGACTTTGGAGTCTATAATTTGGATCAATAGCTCAGTAGGAAGGTACATGCTTTGCATGCAGAAGATCTTTAGTTCAATCATTGGCATTTCTTGGTGAAAAGAAGCAGGGCCGAGATGTTGTTGATTGAGGAGAAAATGTTCTGATATGGGAAAAGATACGTTTGTTGTTCCATCACAATGTGGCAGGGAATGAAACTGGGCAGAAGACCTTTCCATTGTTTTTGGATAAGAGGCATTTATTTCTCTACTCCCTGTATTATTTTAATTGAAACTGTTCTTTTTAGGAATAAATATATAATGATTGAGAACTTATATTTGTGCCTTTTTCCCTATACCCTTCCTATCTCTTTCTTCTTTTCCTTTTCATACCATTTATATTGTAAATCTACAAAGAAAATATTTGTTTAATTTAAATCAATGGGAAGTTGAACAATTCTTAGATAAAGGAAAAGGTTGTTGTTCCCCTCACACATATGTGCTAGTCATTTCTCTAGGGGACAGTATCATCAGTGTTTCAAAGCCTAAGAGCAGCCCTGTCCAAAGATGTCTCCATGGTCATGTGGCCAGCATGACTAAATGCCAAATGCGCGCAGAACGCTGTTACCTTACCACCAAATGTGGCTCCTATTTTTTCTACTTGCATTTTTACATGCTTTCGAAGTGCTAGGTTGGCAGAAGCTAGGACAAATAATGGGAGCTCACACTGTTATGTGGCACTAGGGATTTGAACTGCCAAAGTGCCAACCTTTCTGATTGACAAGCTCAGTGTCTTAGCTACTGAGTGACTGTGTCTCTCTAATTCTTAAATAAATAATAGCAATTTATCTATTCACTACACATGATATCATGATTTGGTTTGTCATAAGCTGCAACGTACTGTAGAAACACAGGAATGTGTCTTATTTTGCATTGGAGTATTACAATTCTGAGTTGTGTTACAGGGGCTTCCAACGTCTGCAGGTAGTCCTGCCCAAAGATGCCCAGAAATAGGTGTTTACACAGAAAGTATTTCTTAGTAGGTGAACTATAGTCCATCTCCCATATATATACTCCTAATAATAAACATTTTTAATATATTTATGTTACCCTTTTTCATGGAATGCAAATTAAGCATATAATTTATAAAAACAATGTGTGGTATGATTCATTGAAAAATTGTGACAGTCCAATAGAGTTTATGCTTAAATTGAAATTTAAATCTGTATTTTCCATACCTTTACCTGTAATTCTACTCATGACATGTAGTGAATACATACACTCTTATATTGTATATTTGTTCTTCAAAATTTCATAGCTATCAAAAAAAAAACCAAGGCAATGCATCCAATATTTGATGGTTGTGGCATTTTTTACAGTGGGATAGCCATAGGCAAAACAGCATAAACCTGTCTGGACATCAATGGAGCATTGCTTGTCTGTTTCCCCAAAGGATTTGGGAGTAGCAGTCAAAGGAGTTGGCAAAGTTCAACAGAGTCCCTTTTACTAACTAGCTTGTGAATTTGTATAATGGGTTGAATAAAACCAAGACAATACAATTGAATAAAAAAAGATGGAAAGACAAAGTTCCTGTAATGCAAAGACAAGGACAAGATCAAAGCTCTATTAGGATACATTTTAGCCTGTCTTTTTTATAGAAAGATAGAGCTGGAGCTGTACCAATTTTCCTGTTGCAATGGTGTCTATTGCGTTTTTCCCTTCGCGGAGCTGAGATGGGCATGGCCCCTGCATGATGCATCTGGCCTGTGGGTTGCCAATTTGATACCCCTGGGGTAGAGTTTGGTGTACTTTATTAACAGCATTACCATATTTTTATAATTGAAAAATATTATTGGAATAATCCCAGCATCCCATCTCTTCATTTGCAAAGAATTGTATATTGTGCTAAACAACTTGCTGAGTAATGGAAAAATGTATTTTTTAAAATTCACTCTTTTTCTACTTTTCATAGTCTGCACATACTGAATTTTTCACATTTTTTACCATGGATGGTAATGTCTGTGTGTCTTGTACAGTAAATGTTGCAAAGCTCCACCTGCTTGCTGCCCCCCACCCTTCGGCTGTTTTCAGCCTCCGCATACCCCATTTTTGGCCTCTGCGCACTCCATTTTCAGCCTCCGGCATCTCATTTCTGGTCTCCTCTTCACACCCCATTTTCAGCCCATTCCAGGCAGCAGGAATTGCTGCCACTTATTGCCGCTGCTGCCATTCGGTGGCAGCAATACACTGCAGTGGCAATCAGCAATGATAGGCAATGGCAAACAACAATGATAGGCGGTGGCAGTACCCACCGCCTGGAACGGGCAAAAATGGACACACAGAGGCTGAAAATGGGATGCAAGCAAACCGAAAATGAGACACATGGAGGTGGTGATGGGCGGTGACGCTGGTGATGGGTGGCAGCGTTCTCTGCAGCCTGGATTGCCTCTATTCCGGGAATCTGATCCTACCTCCAATCAGCTGCCCATGCTAAATCAGGCTGCAATGTGCTGAAGCTGACTAGGCTGTTTGTTGTTTGCTGCAAGGAGGTTAGCTAGATAAATACTGATGGATGCTGAGAAGCAGAGGCAGGGTTTTCTTCTTGTTTTCTTGCCCAGAAGCTGCTTTCCTCTTATGGTCCAGAGCATCTTATATTTCAAAATATACGGTATATTTTATTTCACATGTTTCTAAACTGAAAACAGAACTGAAATTGTTATTTCTGATTGACTTCAGTGTCTAAAACTAGAGCAAGGTAAGTAGTCTGCATATTAATTGAAGGTCAGGCTAAAATAACAAATGTTGGTCTCTAATTCTCACTTGCACAGAAGAAGCATGACAAATTTTACTGTTTTGACATGAGACTCATCACTTTAGGCCTTTTCATTCTGACCTTGATCCCCTATTGTTCCCTTGGCTTTTTTTCCTGAACTTGCCCTGGAGGCAGCTCTATAAAGTCTTGATACAGGTACTGGGAAACATTTGAAGCATTTCTCTGCTCACAGGTGAGGTGTGTACAGAACACATTTCGCTACTGTAAAAAGACTAGGAATGATCAGATAAATGAAATCTGGCATGGAAATAAAGCACTAACTGTTTCTACAAAAGACAAATGTCTGTCTATCTTCTATCTCATATACATACATGCACACACATCCATATAGCCATATATACATACACATGTATATTATATAGTCTTTCTAGCTACCTATGTAGCTATCTTTATCTCTGTCTGTCTCTGTATCCATCCATCCATCCCTTTCCACTGAGTTTTAATTTATAGTACTTGTTATTACAGGAATTGTGAATATTTACCACACTTTTCCACTTGCATTTCTCTCTCCCTTCCTCCCTCTCTCTCTCTCTCTTGCTCCCTCCCCTCTCTTCTTCCCTCTCTCCCTCCCCTCTCTTTCCCTCCCTCCATCTCTCTCTCCCTTGCTTCCCTGCTCCCTCCCCCCTTCTCTCTCCCTCCCCCCTCTCTCTCCATAAATTCAGTTCAGCAACTAAAAAGAGCTTTGACAACCTCTCTATGTGTGACTGCATATGCACACACAGGGATTTTCCTACATAACCTGACTTGCCAAAATAATCTGAGGTCAAAAGCAAAGCTGGATCAGTGTTAAAGCATATGCAAAACACCGAGGACTGGATTTCACGCCTCCCTTCCTCTTCCTAGGTAAGAAATGTTTTCCCAGCTGAGAGAAGAGAAAGCTGAACACTGCAAAGGGAGAAAAAAAATCTCCTCCATGAATGAAAAGGTAGAATACAAATGAAAGTAATATGACTTCTAGAAAAAAATAGGAATAAATTAAAGGGAAACAAGTGACTCCATGCAAATAAGACTTGCTAGTATAATTTATTGATGAGAATATTTCTGTTTTCTAACTATAAATTAGAGAGAGACAGTATCCAACAGGCTCTGTTCTTCATGTTTCTTCAGTGAAACAGACTCACTAGATTGAAATTCCAAAACAGAATTAGAATATTAGGAACTATTTCAATACATCTGAAACCTCTGAAGGGCATAGCTGAACATCTGTAGACTACATTTCATGTAATGCTAGCTATAGCAGCCTATTGACTTGCCTTTGGAATTGGTAGTGAAGGTTTTGAAGTATTGAAGAATGACCACAATCTGAATTTAGTGATGGAAAAGGCTTACAGGCAATGATGATGTCGGACATAGTGTCCAGGTTCCAATGCAGAGACTTTACCAAGTGCCAGTATCAAATATTATGACAGCTTTTAGCCACAAACATTAGGTAATCACTCATTAAAAAAATCAATGATCCAGACTGCTGAGTTCACAAGACTGGGCTCACTGCTTCTCTTGTTTTAATTACATGCACACACTCAAAAAGAAAAATACACTGATGATGTGGCATCATGGTGGAATTCTGATGGAAGTCCTGGTAATCCAGCTAATATCAAAGGAGAAAAAAATGAAAGGAAAGGAGGACTCTGATTTAGCATTACTGTTTCAAGGGCTTGCTAGGGCTGAAGATGTCCCCTGCTGGTGCCAGTCTGACGTATATCCCTAGTGCCTCCGGGCCCTCTTTCTGCCAACACTAAGGATCCTGTGCTCACAATTTCCTATTGTTTGTTTGGTGTTCACTCTTTGGCACTCTTTGGAATAAGTGGGTGTCCTACTTTATTTCTAAATGTGTCTATATAAATGTATTCCAAAGGGATGTGGTGGCTCAGCGGCTAAGACTCTGACCTTGTTGATCAGAAATGTCGACAGTTCGGCAGTTCAAATCCCTTGTGCCGCATAACAGAGTGAGCTCCTATTACTTGTTCCAGCTTCTACCAACCTAGCAGTTTGAAAGCATGTAAAAAAGCAAGTAGAAAAAATAGGGACCACCTTTGGTGGGAAGGTAACAGCGTTCTGTGCATCTTTGGCATTTAGTTATGCCAGCCACATGACCATGGAGATGTCTTCAGACAGTGCTGGCTCTCCAGCTTTGAAACAGAAATGAGCACTGTCCCCTAGAGTCGGGAATGACTAGCACATATGTGCAAGGGGAACCTTTACCTTTACCTAAATGTATTCTGTGCATTGGTGTTCCAGGTCTAATGCTACTGTAAGTTTCCTCTTTGTTTTCCACCTCTTTTAAATAAATTCTAGAACCAATGTGTCCTTCTTTACTGCTTCTAGTAAACTGTCCTGCATGACATATCAAATTTTTGGGGGAGGGGCATTATTTTTAAACTTAGATAATTCAAAATGAAACACTTGATGCAAAAAGGTAATGAGAATGTTATAAAAGAGCTTCAATAGCATACGTATCTCTGAAATGGCTCCCACTGAAATTTCAAGTCCTGATGGGTGTTTAAAGTAAAATAATAAACCTACTTAGAAATTCTAGCTGGTTAATCAAATAAGTTTTGCTGCACACTATCCCTATTGAACTAAAAGGATTTACATTTAAGTAGGCCTGCATAGGACAGTTCTTTTGGTTAATTAATAGACTGATTGGCTTCATTTGCATATGAATAAAATAGTTTTGAAGAAGAAAGGGCATGCTGTGTTTTATACAATGAAAAAAGTGGATCTCAGCAGGAGACATCTTAAGAAAAAATATGACCACCTATATGATAAAGAGAAACCTTATTTAAGATGATATAAGTCCCATCCTGGTTTTGCTAGGAAAAGAACAGTGCAAGGACATGAGTTCAGTCCTTCATATCTGTAGCGGAAAGGATCAGATAATAAGGGATGGGAAGACCTTTTGTCAGAGTCTCTAAAAAGCCCCTGTCAATCAGAATAGACAACACAGAGCTAAGATGGATAAATACTCTAAATATAGCCAGGAATCATATGCACCTCAGGGTGGAATGGAATAATGAAGGGAATGTGTAAGGAGGTTGCATATATGGTGCACTTACTACATTTACCTGGAAAGCAAAAAATACTAAATGTAAGATGGTTCTTCCCTCCCCCTCCTCCCCCTCCTTCCCTCCATTCTCCAAAAGGAAGATTAGAAGGGGGGGGGAATCCTCACCCACCACCATGCTCTCAGTAGATCAAAGGCAATGCTCCTATTTTAAAGGGGCATTATTAGGTGGGGGCAGGCTTGTCTTTCAGATAAATATTGGCAGAATTGAGAAGGGATGAGTCTTCAATGGGCAGGGTGATGTGAAAAGTGGATAGTGCTATGTAGCACACACATAGGCTAGTTGTGATTTTCTTTCACCGTGCCCCCATTGAGGGAAATGTTCAGAAGATTTTCTTTCCATTCTGTGCATTTCCAGCAGAAATAATGGAAATCCATGTTTCTGATTTACAGGAATTGTGCATTAGAATTCCACAGGAGTGCTGGAAAGTAAATGGAGACAACACTTTATTTTTGTGTGTATGCGTCCATGTGTGCGCGCAGATGTGTGTGCATGTAGGATATATATATATACATATATATGTATATGTTGATTTTCACAAATATATCCTATATAATACAGCCACTGTTTCCTGAAAATATGTTCTTGAGTGATATGGAATTATCTAGAACCACATGGGTTACCATGCACAGGAAATGGAAATAATAAGATGGTTTCCACTGAGTAAGTTACTTTCCACTACCACAAAACTACTACTGGATATAATGCAACATTTCACAAATCTATTGCCTTGTAAACTGAGAAATCCATCAAAGAATTTTTAAATGTCAGATTTAACCAATGAGTTTATCAAATGTTACAGTGGTGCTATCACCAGAAAATCCCTCCACCAAGATGCATAAGAAAGAAAAACAGAAGGAAGAAAGAGCAGATACTTTCAAAGAACCCATATCTAAATTCAGCATTTTGAACATGTTCAGTACAATCTACTTATGACTTGTGCACATCTTCATTTCAATATTACTTGATTAATGACATCTTCCATGAATAAGAAATTGGTAATTTATGACACCAGAGAATTGTGAAGGGTATTGTAATATAGGAAAAATCTTCCTTCCTTCATTCTACTTAAGTCCTATTGTGCATCCCTATGGAACGAGTGTAGCCATTCCTTCCAGCATCAAGAATCTGTTCTTTGAGTTGATGAGGCCACTAATAGAAAATGGTACTTAGAGCATGAGAAAATGCAGTAGAATCTGACCTTATAAAATGGCATATTAATACAAGTAAAAAAGAAATGATTTTACTAATTTAGAATAATATATGAATGTTATTCAAATATAACATTCTGCAAAACCTAACCTTGACATTTCCCTTTTCTCTGTTAGCAAACCTGGGGAAAGTTGCCCATTATCTAAGATAATATTAGCTCTAAATGATATGTCAAAGAGATTCTCATTCTAGTACTATGCATTATATTCACACCAGGATACACTCCATTTGAATACATTGCAATCTGTTCTCTTACTACAACACTTGAAAATGAATAGCAAATCAGGTAGAGTACAATTCATTGATAAGGTAGCATGTTTTTGCTAAAGGAGAGTCCCAGTTAAATAAACACATATTCAAATTAGAAACCAAAGACATATGCTGATATAAAGAGTGACATTTATCAACATTAACTGAGAAGGTTAAATGTTGTGATTAACTGTCACAGTTATTCCATGGTATGCATGAGAAAAAAGTCAGTGGGAGTTGGGAAGACAAGGGAAACAGGTTGAAAGCTTTCAAATGCAGAGATTAACACTGAAAATATGAAGATTTACTGAATTAATGTCCATTCTGCATAGCAAACCAAACAAGGTTTCAAAAGAACAAGTTTTCAATATTTTTAACAAATACCCATGAAAGCAAATAATCTTCTAACGGAATGTCATTACAGGTGCCACAATGGCATGTATAACAGATTTGGGTTGTATTTTGAATGGTTTTATTAATTCCTTTGGAGCATAATTTGCAAAAGAATTATTCATCCTCCCAATGCACGAATTCCAGGAACAATTCACAGTACATCTGAAAAATATTTTCAAAGAGTACACTAAGGGGGAAGACTACAACAAAATTGTTCCTCCAGACTACATTTGAAAGCTTGTCAGCATGCAGCATTAAGGGCTTTAATCCCAGGCTCTAAATAATTTAGATAACATTTGATTACTTCTTTGCTAAAATGTCAACTTCTGTAAAATCTGAGGAACATGGTCTTGAGAGGACAAGAAAGAAAGGGGGGAGAAGAAATGGTGGAAAGGGGTATCCAGAAAGCATTTGCCCACTGCAATTACTGAAATGCTTTTAAAATAGTATGGATCTTGAGCTTCCAATGGAAACTGAAAGTCCTGCAGGAGTGTTACTGGGTTATTTTTGTCTTCATCTGCAAGACTTGATGAATAGGGCTTCTACAGTTCAGAAAATTTTAACCTGAATACCCAAAGGAATCATATAGAGGAAAGGGAAGACTCTTTACAATCTTGTTTCTTTCAATACTTGATTTATATAGTTGTCCATATTGTGTAATACAACCCTGGACAGGTAACAACCAGCCATAACACATTAAAAATCAAAACAATCACAGGGGCTTCCAATGCCCCCCCCCCCCAAAAAAAAACCCCATCCCCACCTTCTATATATCAATAAACCACTTGACCAGGCTGCAAATCCACTACTGAAAATAAATAAAGACAAATTATCTCTATATACTTTGGGGAGTTACTGTTGATGTTAATATCTGTGGGGGTGGGAGAAAAGAGAAACAGAATAATAATCTTCAGTATTTGCAATGATAAACGAATACATTATTTCATGGACACTGTATGTCTTTGCATGTTTAACATGAGCTGTACATTTTGAAACTAATTCTCGATAAATATATAAGCCAAACCAACTAACCAACAATAAAGAACTTGATTCTAATCAGTGGTATTCTGTGTATGTTTATTTGGATATAAGTTACTCTGAGCTTAATGTAACTCACACCTAGGCATATCTAAGAATGCAGCCATTCAACCCCTTCTTATATAGATATTTGCTCAAGTAAATTGCATTTTGTTAAACTGAGTTTACACCCAAGTAAATGCAGGATGATGTCAGATTTACTCACTTCTTTTAAAGAAAATTCAGTAATAATTTGCTTGTAGGGAACTGTATTTTAAAAAAGAAAAGCAATACTGCATTTGAAGTCTTTTAAAGAGGAAACAGTTTCTAGAGAGTGAATATACAGGAATATCAATAGATAATTTCACATATACAGTACAAGTAATACAAAGCCATAATAGACCAATATATTCCTAACTCTTTGGGAAAATCAGTAGCTCTTTTACCCTAAATTAGATCTGAAATCAGGAAAATCACACATAGAAAGAAACCAATTATTTAGCTCTAAAGCTTCACCCTAATCATTTGCTTATAATTTCATCATATTTTCCCCAACACAAATAATCTTTTTAAGCCTTCAACCTAGGGTGGTTCATGGACAGTAGCAAGTACACTAGTTAAAACTTCATCAAGAAACTCCAGCTTCTTCCAATTAATATATTCAACAACCTTCCATTCCACTTGGAAAGGGGAAAAAAATCCTCAGATCATTTCAAGAGTGATCTCTCATCCATCACCTCAAAAGCCCACAGCTCCAAGTCTGAATTTCCTTCTACTCCCAGGACAGTGGGGGCCCTGCAGCCTCTCCTAAGTTGAGAGTCAGAAGCCAGTATGTGCTTCCAATACCCATTTCAGTTTCCCGCCAGGCTCAGCATTGGAACAAAAGCTGTCCTTACTTTCAAGAAAGTTTCCATCATCTTCAGAGCCAAGGAAAGGAGAGAAGGCCTGGGACAGGGGGATCAGAGTCCAGTTGTCCTGTGGTCTGATTTGGAAGTTTTGGAGGGATAAATAGGGGGAGGGCAAGGGGAAACCTGGGCTCAAAGTGCCAATGGCTGAGCTTGCTTTCAAGAAGGCTTGTTCAGGGTCTTCTCTCTCTCTTTCTCTGTATGAATATGTGCCCCCCCCTCTTTTCTTTTCTCATTTCCAAAGGGGGCCTCTGGTCAGTGCTGATTAATAAGCATCCCCCCTCCACCTTGTGAGATGCTGAATAATAGAAGATGGCCAGTGACCCAGCAAAGCCTTAAACCCCATGCTACTTTATTGTGGCAAGCTGAGAAATAGGGCTTTAGGACAGAGACCCCAAGCACTGACCCACAGGCATCCTGCAGATTGCCTATTCATTCCTTCAGCTTCCCAGTCGCCCATTGTTTGCCAAACAACAACAGAGATTTCACACAGAATAGGAAAAGCCCCCATTCACATCCCAGCCTGCAAAAGGAACTTTGGCCACAGAAATCCTTAATGTGGTTCCTCCCCCCAACTCCTTTCTCCCCCCTTTTTAATGGCTGTTAGCCTGGATTTTCTAGAAATGCATTCAAATTTAGAAAATCCCCAGCCACTGACATCTCTCAGGCTTTCTGAATTAAACCAAAGCGCAACCGTATTGTTGTGCCTTTCCATATCAAAAATGTGTTGTTGCTTCTGCTGATGTCCTCACAAAAGAGTTGTGAAGGCCAGGATCTACACTGACAGAGAATGGAGAAGACACAGTATCTTAGTTCCTCTCTCCAACCAGACCATTTCCTAAAATCAGCAGTAGTTCTGATGAGCAAGTGCTGTTTAAAAAAGTGCTTAAAATGTTTAACATTACTCTTCTTCTGCTTTAGCTAAATTTGGCTTTTTTCCCCTTTCCTACAGATTGATAGGATAGGATAGGAACATTGCTACATATCGAGCTACTATCATTTACTTTAATTTACACTAATTTCAACATTATTTAATGAAAAATAAATCCGAGCTAGGACTTAGTAATTTTCATTTATTCTATGAATCTGAATGCCATTTTGTTTAAATAGGAGTGCCTATGATGGTGCTGGCCTTTATACTAACATTAAGCTTGAGTTTTAAGTCCCAGTGTTTAATCAGAGGAGAAACACATTTGTCATTAAGATGGGATGAAGATTTACAGTTTACTTGTTGATGTGAGTCTAAAATTATCTTTTTTCAGTTGTGGGTCCTCCTAATGAGTTGGGCTACAACTCCTAGCCAGTATAGACAACATTCTGAGATGTGTAATGCAGTACATTGGAACGAGACGAAGATGCATCCCATAATTATTCAGGAACTAGGAATGAATCCAAGAGAAGTCAATATTGATTTGCCAGAAGCCGTGCACTACTGCAGGCTTTTCCAACCTAACATTCTTGGAATGTATTAGTCTCATCTTCTACATTAAGAGCAATGAGCCCAAATTAACATGGAAGTCACCATTAGGTAATCAGTAACTCCTACTAATATAAGCATGTGTGCTATAGGCATTCGCTGGCCTTCTCCTTCACATTAGACTATGGTTAGACTATTTAATTCTGTTCATTCTGATGCATACCTGAGTAACCTGAGGCTCATCTGAACACAAACAGAATTGATGATGTAAGACGGGGTAGGGTATACAATATAATTTGAATATACTATTTTTTCCCCTGTGAAAATTTCTTCTGCTGAGCACTTCTTCCCTTTTCCCAGCACAACTTTTAAAATTTCACCTCAATTATTTATATAAATCCTTTTGGCACATATCTGAAGTTATGACACACAGCCAAAAAAGTGGCATGGGAAAGAGGACACGGTGATGCAGATGATCAGTTTGGGAAGAGAATGGGGAGCGTGAAGCACCCACTTGAGAATACAAAAAAAGAATCCTGTGAAAATAAAATACCAGCAGTAGAAACTGTGTTGCGGTCAATGGGGATGCAGCCTCAAGCACAAACTGAGCCCCGTAAAGGCCAGAAGATTGGCAAAATTGTTCATGGCAATCATAATTTTCTTGATGAAGCACTGGTTTTCTTAGAAAACATGAGTTGCTACCATAATCAATATTATTGCTGCTACTATTGCTCCTTGTCATTGGATTAGAAGAAGGCAGTCTCAAATGAATTTATTTTAGGCATGATTCTTAGACATTGTTTTACTGTCCCTATCATAAAGGCATCTTCCAAGCAAATGCAGTACCTCAATGATATTTTTATGTTTCAGATACAGGGAACCAAGTTGTTCTGAATATCATCACAGTCAAGTCTCTGACCACAAAGCTGCTTTGGGGGCAACGAGATACAGACTGGACAATAGGTAGGTTCTGGCAAAATTTGTAAGCAGAGTTAGATGGACCGAGGGACAAACAAATGGCTCTCAAGCCTCCTTTCTACCATGACATTCCTGTCTAGCCAGGAAATTGGATGAAAGCGAATGGCAAGAGATCCAGCACAAAGCCAAGAACTCTCTTTTTCTATGAAGAGAACATTTTCTATTTTCTATGAGGAGCTGAGGAGCGCTACATTGTCTTCAAATGAAAGAAGGCAGGGGAGGGGAGAGTCCAGTACTGCTGTTCCCCTCGTGGCTTGATATGCTAATCTCCCTTGTGATGACACAACAATGAACACCTTGGGCTCCTAAAGCACCCTTTCCCACCCATTTCTTTCTGACCATCGAAAATACAGCCTTGGATAATCATTGCAATAGGCTGGGCTACATTTTCAAAACTGCCTGAGTTGACGGCCCAGTGATCAGGCTGGATCAGAGTTTCAAAACGAGTAAGAACTACAGTAGGTCAATCCTATTGCTTGGTCCATCCTGAAAAATGAGCTCGCAAGCATTCTTGGTGGAATTATGAGGTTATGAGACAGTGGTGGGGAGGGTTGGCAGGCCTCTTTCCCAAGGGTTGGTTAGGCTTCCATTGTCCCTTTTAGCAGTCCTAGTGTTGTTCCAATTTAGGAAAACAGACCCAGGTCAGGGATCTTGAGAATCCAGTAAAAAAGTAGCTAATTTTCCTAGCATCGTTTACTCAGTCAGGTGTCATGACGAACATCTCTGGAAATGGATGAATAGAGGAAGAGACACTAGAACCTGGGAAGTTGTACTACTGGGCTCAAAAGGACGATGCTAAGAGGGCTTCAAGATATAGAGTTTTACCATTACATGATAACCTTGCCCTGTCTTAAAGCAAGATTTATTACCATTCGGAGGCCTGTCTCTACCATTTGGAGCAACAAAGGCAAAGAGGGTAGCCTTGAATGGCATTGCCAGCACTGGGTGCATTGGCAATAGTCTGGGAGTGGAAAAAGAGCAATCTCTCATCCGTTCCTGCCTCAGGAAGCTACCCTATTTAGATGGGTCGGCAGAAAAAGCGGCTCTTCTGAAAAGTTATTCCTCCACTGAAACAAAATTACTTCAATACGCCAGTGAAAGTCAGTAGAATGGGAGATTGGATTTCTTCCACTTCTCCAATCAACTGTTCGGTATCTGAGACAGCCATCGGTATGTCCGAACAATATGTCCACTAGGGATAAATGGGAGATGTAGTCCAGTATATCTGAGGGCTCTAATATGCGGAGGCGAGGGCGCTAGTTCAGATGGCTGGGAAATGCGGGCTCCTCGCTTGAAAACCGCCTTCAAGATTCCCCCCGCAAAGCTCTCGTCCCCAGCCAGGTCTTGGACAGTAGTGAATTCGGATTTCTCTTTCCTCCGGCCCCTTCCTTTTCCCGGCGCAATTCCCAGACGGGGGCCAAGGATCCTGAAGCGACTTGTCCTTTCTTAGCCGTTCCCATTCCGGAGCTCGCTGGCGAGGCTTTCATTCCGGAGTTAAAAGAGGCGCCTAGAGTGTCCTTCCATCTTTGGTGGGGCTCTCGGCCTTGTAGGGATTTCGGGTCATTTCAAATTTCTTTTCAAAGATAACGTGAGAAAGACTACAACTGGACAATACGTGCCGGAGGGAGGAGGCGAGAACGATGAGGATTAGATACCTTTATTTCCTTTGGGGTAATCCTGACTGCAGCTATGTCGGTCTCTTTAATCTCCTTCAGAGTCGGATTAGAACCCATTTAAACCAATCCCGTTGGCATCGGGAAGATGATGGGGGCACCAAAGAAGTCCAAGGGGAAACTTAAGGTAATCGGGACTTTTGAATCATCCCTGTTCCGGGGGGGGGGGACCTCTCTGCTTCCCTTACAGACTCTGCAAAGAGCCCGCGGCGCTCTTAAATCCTCGGGAAAGACGCTGCAGCGCTGCCCTTCGGCTGCAGGCACCTCTTGGAGATTAGGGGAGGTAGGGGAGGCGTAACGATGGAGTTTGAGTATGAAAACAAGGGGCTCTCAAGGTGGTTAGTCCCCCTTCCCCCGTCCCGTCTCCCCCGGCAGGCACTACCCGTCGCTCTGATTTAGGAGGCTTGGCGGCCACAGGAGCTGAGGCATTTGGGCATCTCGCCGCCTTTGCCTGACAAGCGCTCCCAGCCCCAGAGACCGCAACCTCGCACTAAGCAAGACGGGCGGGCAAGATTAGGGCGGCGGGAGGTGGGAAGGGGAAAGGGGGGGCAAAAGCAACCCAGCTCGCCATCCTCATCTGGCCCGGAGGAAGAGCCGTGCAATTCTGAAGGGCGGGCGGGAGACGAGCTATGCAGCCAGGCGTTGGTAACTTGGGCTTTCTCTGGGTCGCGGGGGTTCGTGTGCGTGCAAGGGGGGCGGTGGGCGGGCGGGCGCGCGCTCCTGTGCCTCCTTGCAACTCGTTCCTTCAAACGCCGTGTTCCAGGTGCCTGACTGAAAAGCTCTTTTCCCTAAACTCCTGAGGTTTGCGATGAATTTAGCAAAGGCAAATGCGAACAACGGTGTAGCTGCACGCTTTTCTAATGCAGTCCAGAATACATTTTTTTAAAAAGCCATTGACTTTGTATTCTTCCTTGAATACAGTCAAACATGTTTGGAAATTGTTGTTGATGTTGTTGTTTTTAAAGAAGAAAACGCAAAGCCAAACTGGTACAGGTTGGTTTGTGTGACCCGGTGGATTCTAATAAATAGAATTCCTTAAATTCCTGCATCTGGTTCAACCTTGTTCGCAAACACAAACGGCCTCAAACCTCGATTCTGAAAAGTTTGCAATCCCTTGAGAGCGACGCTGCTGCTTTTCGGATACAAGTGGGAAGACAATCGCGGGTTTTTCTCTGGGATGACCTTTGGGGGAGTCGGTGGGGCCAGCGAAGGAGACGGAATTGAGCGCGCGCAGAAGGGGCAGGAGGGCTGCCGGCGCGCCTCCTTCTCCTCCTCCCAGCGAATAATTTTTCCAACGCGGAAACTTGACGTGCTACTTCAAGGGGGAGGGGCAGGGAGTTCAGCCTGCCAAATAATTAAATAAATAAATATCCTTTTAAAAATCAAGACGTTGCCCCTCCCGCATTAAGGACAGGTCACAACCATGCAAATAGTTGGGAGGCAGACAAGGCTGGAGGAGCGAGAAAGAGAAGGTGAGAGAGGGGGGTGGAGGGGAAGAGGGGGAGAGAGAGAAAGAGAGAGAAAGAAAGAGAGAGATGCTCTTTTGTACTGCGGCCGTGGGCTTGCAAAGAGGTACCCAGATGCCTTCGGAAAGGGACGGAATTTTTCGCTCTGATTAGGATGCAGGCAGCGACCTGCCCCCTATTGGAAGAGAAGAGCAATGAGAGACGCCGAGCCGAAGCGCGGGAGTGGAGGAAGGGAATGAGCAAGCAGGAGGCGGCGGCCGCGGCCGCGGCAGAAGTGCAGCTGCTGCTATAGCGCTCCCGGAGCAGCCGGGTAAGCTCGCACCGTCGTTTTTCGGTTGGATGTCAAGCAGCAAGTCCCAGGGTGGGTTCTCCGCCAGCGCCAGCAGCCCGGCTGGGACAAATCTTCAGCGCCGCCTGTAAGTACCACCGCGGTCACCTCCCAAGTTTCTAGCGCTGGCTTCTGGGTGACGAATGGAAGGAAGGAAGGAAGGAAGGAAGGAAGGAAGGAATGAAGGAAGGAAGGAAGGAAGGAAGGAAGGAAGGAAGGAAGGAAGGAAGGAAGGAAGGAAGGAAGGAGCCACCTGAGGCTCTGAGCTTAGCCGGAGGGGCGGATACAAGGCGACCAAGATAGTCCCAAGCGGGGATCGCCCTGATGGGGAAGGTCAAGGTTTGCCTTGAAGGCTCCGGATCTAGAGGACTAGCGAAGCAGGAGAGAGCGGGACGAAGCTCGAACCGGTCTCTGGGGCGGTTTCCCAGCGAGGCTTTCCCCGGGCCGGGTTCAAGGTGGCGGCCGGGGGATGGGCAGCGGGAGGCGCGCCGCTTAAAGGAATGCAGCCCGGCGGGTTGTGGGGAGGATGCCGGCGGCTGCCTGGGTGCTGGGATTCCCTCGCTCTCCCCTCCGATTCTGCCGCGATCGATCTGCGCTGAAAAGGCTCCTCGCTTCTGTACGCGGTTCCGGACCAGCCTCTCCCTCCCGGGGGATCCCGTACCCAGCGAGGCAAAGGCCATTCAAAGCCGCTTGGCCGGGGAAAGGGCGAGGGGGAGCATTCCGACGGGCTTCTCTTTGTTGTGGTGCTGAAGCTCTGCAGCGCAGGCCGGGGGTGGGGGTGGCGAGGGGCTTTGTGCCGAGGCCGGCTCTTCCGGGAGAGAGGAGGCAGGGAAGGCCGCCTCAAGCCCAAGGAGCTTTTGAGAAGAGACCCCTTTGCCTCTGGCCCTGCCGAGGCCGAGGCGCCCTCACCCGTCTTCCCAGTTGGCGGGCTCCGCCAGTGGCCAGTCCGCCTTCCCCAATGAGCTACTCCGGGTCTTTAAAGGGGAGAAATGGCAAGGAGGCTCCCAGTCCTGTTGGGTTCCGCACCAACGCATCGCCGCCTTATTCCCAAACGGAACCTCGCAGCCCCAGGAAAGAATGGAAGGTGTTTGTCCGTGCAATGGAAACCTCCTTCTCTGATAGGGAGAGAAGAACGGCAGGGAAAGGAAAGACGGGGCAAGAGAAAGAAGGAAAGAAATATTTTTTCCCTTTTAAAAACAACCGGGCTCCGATCTGATGATATTCATTGTGAGAAGAAAGAGATTTGATCGAGCGCTTTCTTGTTAAATGGACCACGGCGTATTTTTGACCTCTAAACGAGACCCAAACGTTACCACAAGCGACGTGTTTCCTAAGACAAAAGGCAAAAGAGGATGTGACTGAGACTGCCTGAGACTGCGGCTGGGTCACAGATTCTAAAGATGTTGCACAATAAGAGACATTCCAGCTGGGTAGAAATCACGGCTATGCGCTCAGTTATCCTTCTGCATGCATAAAGTTTTCAAAATCGTGGCGGAAATTCGTGTTTGGCTCGCCATTTGAAAAGCATTTGTTGTATCATTCAAAACAGTATTTGAAGGGCTTCAAATGGAATAATGCAGTAATGATTTTCTTTTAAGCAACTAGTTTTTTCTTCCAATACACCATGCCACGTTTATATTTCTTTATATTCATGTTGAAATGATGACTATAAAATGTGAAATAGAAACATTATGTTTCAACTAGAACGCCATTATTTTGTGTACACATTTCATTACATACTCCTTACTTCTTTCTGAAAACTACTTTGTGATTTACAGTCAGTTTTGCATTACAACACATATATTCTAGCTTTCTTATAATGTTCACATATTTTTAAAAGGTGTGTGTGTGTGTATGAGAGAGAGAGAGAGGGAGAGAGAGAGAGAGAGAGAGAGAGAGAGAACTTCCTAAGATAAATATAGAATTTAATGTGAAATTACTTCTACACTTTTACAACTCATTAAACCAAATAATCAAAATGGTGAAAGGAACAGCAATTCTCTTCAGTGGACTATCTTGGGAATCAAAACCATGGACAGCGAACGGATATTAAACTTGGATTATCTCTCTAGATTATTATTATTATTATTATTATTATTATTATTATTATTATTATTATTATTGTCGATTCTGTCATTTCACACAACAGGAGAATCCATAGACGCTTGGTGTGGGCTGCCTGTTTTGAAAGTGAATTTTACAAGGACAGGCACAAATAGTCCATATAGAGCTACCATATGTCAAAGCATGCATACCCTTTGCAATTTCCCCCAATAAACTAGCCTTGGATGCTAGGTTTACAGGACATTAGCAGTTATAATACCACATACATTTTGTCACCTGTCAAAGAAAAATGTGAGCGTGTGTGCATGTGTACGTGTTCAGAAAGACAAAAGAAAAGCTACAGTTCAGTTCTTCCATTAGCTGAGTGACACCAGTATAAATTAAATAGATGCTATCAGTGTCCCACTTCCCAAATGGAAAAAATGAAATGCCAGGCTGACAGACAAAGATAATACACAGCCGATCTTAGCAAGGCATGCAGGCCAGGCGTATCACTTGCCCCTCCATACTGGCGATCTATTCTTCTCTTAACAAGGGACGCCAGGATCTAGGCTTCCCTAGTGGTTGGAGCTGAATTATGACACTATTGTTTAGTTCGAAGGAACCAAGCTGATGAGTCATCTGTTTCAGAGCCAAGCCAAGCAACATCCTGACCTTAGAGCAACATTTGTCCCTTGGATATTTTTTCCCCTATCACACTTTGAATCTGGGTTCTCCCTTCCTGAAGACCTTGATGTCATTGCCAAGCTTTTTGAATCAATCAGCAACACATCCCAAAGTTTTAATTCTTTTGCCTGTTCCCAGCTACTTCTTACGGCTATTAGAAGGATACAAGGGCCTCTTTTTATGGAGGCAGCAGAGAAGACCTACCATTCTGATCTCTTCACAGCAGGGAACAGAGGGATCTGCTCCAGTTGGCACTTCTAATAGCATGCATGGAAGGCTAAGAGATGCAGGAATTCTACCAGAGAGACTTTGCTTCTTGTTTTCTTGATGGAGCCTATGGTTTAATGTCTCTTTCTGGCTTTTTTTGGACTAATTCAGCTGAAGACACTGCTGATACCACAGATGTTACTTGAAGCCTTGTTGGTACTAAAGTACATTGCCCTTCTTTTGTGGACAATTGCAGACAACGATTGCCAACTGCTCATGAACTACCTTAGGGGTTTGGAGCTGTCATACCGACACCAACTCATACCAGAACCTCTTGGATACTTCAGTGTTTTGTGCGTACATCTGATGCTGTGGTGAAGATAAGGTCTTCAGCCATACCTTGCCTTGAGACCGCTGTGTCGAGCGATTATGCTTTGTACCCATCAGAGCAAATGTAATGACATTACCTCTACATTCTGTCTCCCTTGTTCCCTGTTTGTCCCACCAGTTTGGAAAGATGCAACCCTTGGAGAAAGAAGGCTAGTAATTCTTTCACAGTAACGCAGCAGCTACAGCAGTTGCGTTAATTGCTGTAGGTACTCTTCTGTCTCTCTGCTGCCCTCCATTGTGATGAGAAAGGACTCTGAGTTTTATACAATGCAAGCTTAGCTGTGAATCTGTGATCAACCCTGCCTCTTCTTCCACCTCCCTGCCTTCTTTTCTCTCCCCCCCCTTCCGCACCAGGAGTATTTAAAGCAAATCTGTTCTCATTTCATGGAAGGGGTGGGGGCAAGATGCTGGAGCAGCAGCCGCCTTCTGTTGCTGGTAAATGAGGCCACTCGATGGCAAAGGGAAGGGATATTGTGCTGGGCTTGCAGAAAGTCTTCTTCAGGTAGAGGCCAGATGAAGAAATCCAGCCTCTTGGCTGGGCAAGGTACGGCCACCAGTATCTGGCCACCAGTATCCGTCTCACTGATGAGATAGGTCAAACCTGGGCTGATAATGCTGGACTTTTGGGGAAATCAGTCATCAGACACTCTGACCTTGAAAAATCTGGGATCCCTGAGGAGGCGTATTTTACATGGAGGCTTTTTCATGGCTTTGAGTCACGACAGCCCCCCATGGAAGGGAGCAGATATCCTGTTCCAATTGGGGCTTAGACCTGCTTCCGGGCGGGCGAGAGCGGCTTTCAAGGACACCGGGAGGCGAGCAGGACTTTGGAGCAAACATCTGCCTGCCCGATGACGTCAGCAGCCCCCGTATAATCCTCTTGTACTGGAGGCAGATGCCTTATTTGTTTGGCTGGAGAGCCATTAATCCTAATGCTGAAGCAGCAAACGAGGGCGAACACACAGCAAGTCGGACAGCTCCGGACCTTTTCTCCTTCCTCCCACAGCCCAACCTCCGATCCGGGAGAAAGATCTACAACTACCTCCAAAATTCAGAGAGCTATGTTTGACTTGCTCGAGGTCTGGAGGTGATCCTGGATTTTCCTCCTCCTTTCCCCTTTCCTTGGGGGTAGAGGGTGCTTGTATCTGGGAGAGTGAAAGGCGGTGGGGGGGGGGGGGCTTCATAGTCTCCTTTGCCTGCTTGCCTGCCTTTGAATGCATAGCTTTTGTTTTCAGTGGTCTTTTGCGCGGCCTCTCCACCTCCCTGAGAAACTAAGAGGCTGCTTCAGTTTGGGCTCAGAAAGGACCCAACAAGCCTTGGGGTGGCTGTGATGTAACTCCTGGGCCAGTTTTGGATTCTAATCCATGTGGAAACAGCTTTTGAGACAAACGGGCCAGAAGGACACCCTTGATAAGAGAAAAGTGCAGCTTCTTCTTCTCAAGAGGGACAGCCGGGGAAACTAAACTCCCCCCCCCCCCCTATTGTGTTAGGTTTTCCTCTCCAGTTTATTTCAATCCTCTTCTCTCTTCTCCTCTACATTCCCAGCCCTCTTCATCCCGGTTCTGCTGCCTTTGTCACCTGCAGCCACTGAGCACTTTCATGCTGGTCCAGGCAGCAGGCGCCTTTTCTCTCATAATCTCTTTTGCTTTTCTTTCATAGGAGACTGAGGTATCATCCAGAAGACCTGCGGTGTATCATTCACTCTCTACTTCCTCTGGATAGCTCAAGCTCTGGTGCTGCTGCTATCGCTGGGGTCTTTGGACAACTGGGTTCTTCGGCATTTGTTGTTGTGGATTGGAACAGAGTGCCAGTGCAGTGGAGAAGCAGAAGCCTGACGCCACTATCCAGCCGCTGCAGGAGTCATGTCATTGATGACCGGACTCCAGCCCTGGTAAAGCTAGTCCTCCTGCCACAGGATCCACTCAGGATTTGATTCTGATTTAATTACTGCCAAGTTTAACGTGTGGTGGTGTTTCTATTCTTACCCCGTTCTTCTTCCATTTCCTCCTCCTCCACCACCACCCCTCCTCCTTCTCCCACAAAGACACTGTCACCAAACTAAATGGGCTGTTTGAACCTCTTGGGAATGGGCAGCGTTATTGCATTAATGTTTTTTCGCTTTACCAAGCAAGTCAACATGCATTCTGCCTCTATCATTTGTGCAGACTCTATAAGTGTGTGAATATTGCAGACTCTTCTTTTACACAGAAGAGTTCGAGGTGCTTAAATGTCTTTCCCTGCAGTATCCAAATGGCTATAGGACAGCTCTGAAGAGGAGGGGAGGGGGGGGTAGAGCAGGTTGGCAAACAATCCGGAGTTTTCAGAGCAATCAGGGCAAAGTCTTATCATTCTGTAGTCTTAAGGAATGAGAGAGGGGAGGAAAAGAGAGAGAGGGAGAGAGAGAGAGACGCCACATTAGAGCAGCTTAAGGAAGCGGCTTTAAATAGGCTCTTGCCCAGTGGCTTTGACAGATGGGCTAGCAAGCAGCCTCAGCTTCAAATTGGGCCTGGGAGATAAAGGGCAGGGGTGGATTTTGTCTTTAAAAGGTTGCTTGCTATTTTGGTTTGTGGAAGAAGCAAGTGAGCAGAGAGAACAGTACAGTCTCCGTCTCTCCGTGTTCACAGCGGACCTTGATTTAATGTCATACAATTAAGGCACGCGGTGGAATGCCAAGAGCGAGGCTTGAAGACATCCTGAACAGCTGGTTGAATAATCTGCCAAAGAAGATTTGAACCAAATGTGCATCCTTCTATAAATGTCCAAAACAATGTAATTCCAACAGGCTGAGCATAGATGCAGTCATGAAGTGATACCAGATGCTGATGTTCATCTAACCTAGTAGCCTTGTCAATAAAGGCCATACAGGACATCATACAAGAACAGGTAGGTTTCATTTGATATTTACAGAGTTTGTTAAGTAAACTGTGTAAAGACAATGGAAGGGAAATAAATATATTAAATAACATGGTGGCATCCTTATGTTTATTGTTTATACATTCGTCTCCTGCAATCTGGCCTAAACAACTGACCCAGAAATATTAAAGATACTGTGTCAATTACATTTTTTTTCTTAATATAGTCCATATTAGGGATTGCATAATTTGAAGTTAAAATATTGTGATTGCATTAATAAAACTAGCATAAAATCTGTAGGGTGTTGATCACAGTGCAAGTAGAGGTGGGAAGGCTGGGAGAGTCCTAAATTATCCTTCATTATACAAGGATGTCTTTGTTAGCCTAGGCCTAAAATTGCACAAGAACAAAGAGGAGGGAGCAGAAACCATCTCTGACTGGAATCAGCCAAAGCCCTGGGTGCTGTCCACGGTGCTGAAGCCAATGTGAGGCCTCCTAGAGAAAACATTATGAAATCAAGTTGCACTATATTTATATATACCTGGATGTAAAAAATATTTTCATATGTAGCATTTTTAAAGAAAAGCATGGGCTGTGAATCATGATCTATTAATGGTATATTTTCCCTACATTTTATTGGTGTGTGAGAGAGATGGGTGTATTATTCCTATACTGCTGTATCTTGAATATTTTCAAGAACTATATTTTTCTAGAAAAATATAATTGTTGAATACACACTATTAAAAATATGTGATGTGAAAGTTTTAAAAGAATATATGTAAACATAATATCATAAAATTGCTTCAATATACATAATCAAGGAAGGATTATTTTATGATTTATTAATCATAAATAAATTTACTTATAAACCTAATTATGAACAGACCTATGGATGTTAGCAAATACCTACCTAAATGATGGTAAATATAAACATAATTGATGTGGCTATAATCCTTGAAAAGCAGCTGCTCTGTATCATTTGGCCTATTACCTATCATTTAGTCTGTAAATCTAAATGTTTTAATAGACAGATTTTTCACCACTCAGCAAAGCGATACAGATGGTGGCTTACTTACTGCTTACCGTCTTGTTAGAAACCTATCCAGATATGGATAGTTTTTAACATTATAGTAAACAGTTACCTTGTTCTGTTTTTCTGTTGAGTTTGGAACAGGTACTTCAGGAACAAAGCTACCGCTTTCAACCTTGTCATAAAATTGGGCCTAAGTAATACACATTGCAACAAATAATGATGCATCTCTCATTTGGTAATGGCAAGCCAGGTACCCTAGGAATTGATTTTCTTTCATTGGATTTAAATGCAGGTAAGAAGATTATCATCTGGGTACCTGAACTGAAACACCATTAGATACTAATTCAGTGAGGGCAACTCATGGTTACTTGATATAGAACATAGAAAATGCCCCAGAAAAAAAAATCAATTTTAACCAGGCATCTTTTGCATTTCCGTGAAACTCTTTACAGATAAATGTGCTGTAAACTATGCTGTAGCCAAGCAGTTAATTCTCTACTCATTTTCTTGGGAGAAAGTCCAAATAGTATTAAGGGCCCTTATGCCTTAGTCTTTTAAAGATTTGTGATCAGCTTCTGCTTTAAAGTTTTCCACCTCTCAGACAAAGCCCAGAGACATCAATGTGGTTTAAATTCTCACGCCAGTGCATCATCCATAGTTCATTTACTCCACGGTAGACCAGTCTTACATAAAATGTAGTTGGAGTTCAGAGGCCCATGGATCATAGTGACAACAATGCCTTTACCACTAATAAAAAGAATGTTCTCTGTTTTTCAACAGCTGAGTAATTTGAATTAGCACATTAGAAGAACAGATCTCTACTCAGACATTGAAGTTTTATCATACATATACAGGACCATTCTTTATTTGTCTTCCAGTGATTTCTCCTAAAATAGACAAAGTTTCCTGATCTACGATAACCTGGTGGAGGAAAATAAAATTCACTGCACTTTTTAAATCTTCCCATCATATTGGATGTTTCTTTCAAGGTTTCACTGGAACTACAGATTTTAATATATATTCTTCTGCTTCTGCTCTCCATATATCCTTTTTTTCTGAATCACAATTTAAAATGGTGCAAAATGCATGCACAAACAAGGAGTAAATTGCCAATTGATAGCAACATAGAAATTAGATACTAGGAGCTGATGCCATTTGCAGGGGTGCATCAGTTATACTAGAAAGTTAATACAAAACACAACATAATACCAGACAAAACCTCCTAATAATTGTCAAGATAGTGACAAGATTTAGATATTCTTGATTTGTTAATTTATTAGACGTGTCGCAATATATCACAATGTGAATTCATACAACTGAACACCTAGTAGGAGCTTACTGATGGACATCTTAGCCAATTTCTTTTGCATACTATATAATAAATAAATTGCAAATTCTTTGTAAAGCAAAAAAAAAATCCTACGGGTACTTAAGTCAATGCCACTTTTACATATATTTACATTCCATAATTTTTCTGAGAACTCAAGAGTGGAAAACGTCAGCATCTTTTATGATTTTATTCCCAGAAGAATAATTCTGTTGAAGCAGCCTGACTAAGAAGGAGAAATTGTCCCATTTCCTAGTCTGCGCAATAAGCTTCCAGATGAACTTGAGTCTCCCCATCCAAATTCAACACCTTAACCACTCTGTCATGCTGCTCTTTAATAGCAACAGCAACAGCAATAGCAGTTAGACTTATATACCGCTTCATCGGGCTTCATAGGAAAATGATCATAATGTCCTCTTAACACTTCTTCCTCACTGATAATGAATCTGTTTAAGTAACTTCATCTGGACCACCAGACCTAGAAAGGTATTTTTAAAAGCTGGAGGGGAAAAATGAACTCCTCCTCTCCTTATTTTGCTGCTCAATTAGAAGACCTTCCCTTTGCAGGGTCATTTTCAACATTCAGCACCTCTTTTCTATGGCTCTCAATATAAGATCAAACGTATTCTCTCTCTCTTTCTCTTCTTCTCTTCTTCTTCTTCTTCTTCTTCTTCTTCTTCTTCTTCTTCTTCTTCTCTCTCTCTCTCCTCTCTCCTCTCTCTCTCTCTGTCCCTCCTCTCTCTCCCCCCTCTCTCTCTCTCACACACACACCACCACCACCACCACCTCCTCCTCCTCCTCCTCTCTGCAGCATAATTTCTCTCATCTCAATCAAGGCTTTCCATTGGGAAGCATGTAGGGAAGTTTGCCTGCAAGGCCTTCGTAGCATTGCCACAAGCATGCGATTGTGACTTTCATAATGAAAAAAAGAAAAGCCTTTTGAAATTGCTGAGGAGACAACCTTGCCATTCACTGCTAAATAAGCCCTTCCGTTTTATAGAAGAAAAAGTGGGGAGCGAGCGTTTCTTTTTTTTTTTCTTCTTCTTCTTTTTCGTTTGCTTTGCTTTACTACTTTCCATTCCAATTCCGGAGAAGTCGGATCAACAGAGCGCAAACGAAGTACGAGGGGATGGCGCACTCTGCTGCCTAGAAAGAGCAATATTATATTTTTTTCCCCTCAACGTCACGTAAATTTGGTATCTGGATGGCAACGAGGACCGCCATGCGAGGAAAGCAGCAAAATAAAGAAGCAGAGGGTTCCGCTTAATGGTGGCTTGCTTGAATCCGAAGAATCCGCCGGAATGCGGCGTTTGGCTGCCTCGTTCTGACTTGGCCTGCCAGAGTGAGATTATGACGTCACAAAATGTTGCCGCATTCTAGAACGTCGGGGCCGCAGTGGTGCAAGGCAGAACTGAACCGGGAAAGGCAGTTCTGTGCGCAACTCAGCTGAGACAGCAGGTGTGGCAATTAACAAGGAACTGCGTGAATATATGGATACCTATACACGTACATTTATTATTTGCCTTACTAAACCCGGGCAGATGAAAAGTGGCTTTTTTTCCAGTAAGTTTCCTGCTCAAAGCAGTTAGTGAATTATTTTTCCATGGGGTTTTTCAATTTAAAATATCTATCAGCACATAGTGATATTGATGTCTACCAACAAATGATGTAATAGGGTGAGAGAGAGGATAAATAAAGGTCAAGCTACTCCAAACACATGCTGTAAGGGATTGATTTAAAGGGGCAGACAAATAGAAATAGGAAAAGAATGGGATTTCCCCCCTCCTTACATAATATCCAGATATAATTTATGTCCGATAGCCCAATTAAATGACAAAGAATGCTTACATTTGGGGGGGGGGGTGATAAATTGTATTCTATGTTTTCTATTCAAAATTAGATGGAAGTTCCATTGTTTTCAATTTATGAGATGGATCATGGGATCAGTGTTTTTTTCCAAACTTGGCAACTTTAACAGGTGTAGACTTCAAGTTCCAGGAATTTCCCAGCCTCATATACCAAAGATAGTATATCCTCCATTAACATGGTCTGAATTTCCTTTCAAAGCTATCTCTGCTAGAAGACATCACTGAATTCCACCAATGAAATCAGATGTTGAAGAAGGTAATATTATAATTCTGTGCACAAAGACATATATTTATAGTTATATTGTATCCTTTTGCTTTACTGATAGGTAGCAAACACATAGAAACTAATAAGAGTAGAGCATAATCACAATGCTCACTGAATGGTAATTGCTATATTTTGTACTGTTACCAATGTCTGTGTAGGTGCATAGACATATGAATGTGGAACTATTGTCTTTTTTTTTCGCAGTATGGCATGGATTGCTATTTGTTTCATGTGATCAATAACCTTTAAACAGTATGTTTTCATCAAGAAGGATAAAAAAGTCTCCCATCTCCAGACTTATTTCATGAAGGATAGTTTTTAGTAGAAAATTAAGGAGGGGAAGGTAGGTTATAAGCATATGGAAGAACTACTACACTTAATTAACTTCAAACTCAGTGAGATCCTAATTTTCATAAGCATATGAGGTGTAAAAGAAGATTAATTAAAATAACAATTCCATTTGTATGACTTTTGGCAACCTGAAAGAAATTCATAACTCCTACACATGTATATATCTGCATTAGTTGTGAGAAAATCAGCATGTTCGATAAGACATAAGAACTCTGTGGCTTCTGTTCAATGCTGTATAAATAACCTTTCAATTTAAATCTTGTATTTCAAAACTAGTGATATTATATTAAATCTATTATGTATATAAAAAGTGAAATCTTCAAGCTAGCCTTTTATGAGTTCAATACATGTTACCATATATAGTTTTCAGTTTGTTTGTTTTGTTTTAAAAGCAACAATACAGAAATAGTTTGCATGGTTTTCTGAAATAGTTTTTAGACTTCTTATTCTAATCTACACTCTTGATATTTCTTGCTGCTATCTTAACCAAGTGCAACCCTAACTAGTTTGTTAAATCAGCCAAGAATTGTTAGGCACTGATAAACAACTGGATTAATGTGAAGATTAATCTAATTCATTTTGTGCAGTTCCTCCATTCCAAACCACTCATGAACTGAAATCTTTGCTAGTGTAACATCTGCTTATTTCCAACCTCTGGATTTTGGATTTTATGGACATTTCATAGTTTCCTTCTATAATACTTCTTGGGGCTTTCCATTTTTGAATAATAGATTCTGTCCTGTGCTATATCATGAACTGCATCAAGTTAAAAAAAACACATTAAAATACCAATCTTGAGTGTTTCCGTAGCTATAGGAGGAAGGAACTTTCAAGAAAACCTTTCTAAAGATATTTGGCCTCACAGTATTATAGGTTATAATAGGAAATCATTCAGTGTTGTCATTGAAGTAAACAAGCCAATTATACTATTGCTCTACATTGATCTTAGAATTAAGTTCTTATACTACTAGGCATCCATTTTATTTAACTTTTCCTCTGAAGTAACCTGATACAGTCAGATCCATGTTTGTTGAAAAGGAAGATTATAGAGCTCATTCTTTTTTTTTATTGTTATAAAAATTTTATTAACCATTTCCATAACATATAATAACATGTAAATTATTACCTAGACAATATCATGTTGTAAGAGAGGACAATATACATGTGCAATCATCTTGCTTTAAAATCAAGCCTAGTATACTTCCCCCCCCACCCCGAGCCCCCGAGCCCCACACCTACCAACCCCCCCGACTCCCAGAACCGTACACAGCATAGATATTAACAGCCACAGTCTAAGATATATTGATAAAAAATAAAAGTAAGAAGTTAATAACATCTTTACGTTGAACTTAGCTCCTCCTTGCTAAACTAACTTTAGACAATTTAAATCATTCCTAATCCTAAGCATAAGCTATCTGGAATTTCTTAGTCCCATATTTATTTTGAATATAATCAATCCATTTTTTCCAGTCTCGTTTATCTCTCATTTGAATGGTCTTTAAGGTAAGCAGATATTTTAGCCATCTCAGCTAAATTTGTGACTTTCAGTGTCCATTCTTGAATTGTAGGCAAATCTTCCTTCTTCCAGTATTGCGCCACCAACAGTCTTGCTGCTGTTATTAAATGCAAAATCAGGTTAACCTCTACCACTGTACAGTCAGTAATTATACCTAACAAGAATAGCTGAGGAGTAAATTTTATCCTTTTTTAAAGAATATTTTGTATAATCCACCATATTTTTATCCAAAATGCTTTAACCTTTTGGCAAGTCCACCATATATGAAAGTATGTAGCATCAAGAGAACCACATCTCCAACATTTGGGTTGTAAATTCGAATACATAGAAACCAATTTTTTAGGATCTAAATGCCATCTATAGAACATCTTGTAAAAATTTTATCTCAGGTTTTGGGCTTGTGTGAATCTCACATTTCTTACCCAAATTCTTTCCCACGTATCCAGCATTATTGGTTCTTCAATATTTTGAGCCCACTTTATCATGCAATCTTTAACTAACTCTGCTTCCGAATCTATCTGTACTAATACATTGTATATCCTCTTTATGCATTAAGCTTTGATCTCTTATTTGTTTAAATGTTATCCTCAACTTGGATAAAACCAGTTTTTTGATCTATTTTCCACCTGGCCTGTAATTGCCCATACTGGAACCATGTTTGAATTACCTTCTCCTCTTTTAGTACCTCTAAGGATTTTAGTTGTACTACCCCCCTTTCCAGGGTAAGAAGCTGTCTGTAAGTAATTCTATCCTGTTTTTTGCTATATTCATATTTTCTATTGCATGTCTAGGAATTGCCCACATGGGTATCTTGTCATTTAATTTATGTTGATATTTTTTCCAAACCCGCAATAAAGCATTCCTTAAAATATGACTTTTAAAATTTTTGTCCACTTTTTTGTTAAACAACAGGTAAGCATGCCAGCCATATACCAAGTCATGTCCCTCAATATTCAATATCCTATCATTGGTTAAGTCGATCCAATCACTAATTATGGATAATACTACTGCATCATAATATAATTTTAGATTGGGTGATTTCAAACCTCCCCTCTCACATACATCTTGCATTATTTTTAACTTTACTCTCGGCTTCTTTCCTGCCCATATAAATTTATTAATACCCTTCTGCCATTCTAAAAGATTCGCATCTTTTTTAAGTATAGGTAACATTTGGAAAAGAAATAAGAATTTGGGTGAGATATTCATTTTCACTGCTGCTATTCTTCCCAGCAAAGATAACTGCAACTTATCCCATTTATTCATCTCTATCTGTATACTATGCCAAAGTGGTTCATAATTATACTTATATAATTTCCCATTTGAAATTAAGATATTAACTCCGAGATATTTGACCTTTTTGACTATTTCACATCCTAACATTCCTCCTAGTTCTTCCTTTTGTTTAGTATTCATATTTATAGCTAATATTTTTGTTTTCCCTAAATTTATTTTAAAACCAGACACTTGACCATATTGATTAATCATATTCATTAAGATCATACTAGATTCCTGCAGTTGATCCAATATTATAACCAAATCATCCGCGAAAGCACGCACTCTGTATTCATGCTGCCTAATCTTAATTCCATTTAAACCGTCCAAGCTCCGTATTTTGTTCAGCAATACTTCCAAAGTTATAATAAACATAGTGGGGACAAGGGACAACCCTGTCTTGTACCTTTTCCAATTTGAAAAGAGTCTGTTAAACTTCCATTGACTATAATTTGAGCCGTTTGCAGTTGATATATTGCTTTGATTGATTGTAAAAACCTTTCTCCTATTGCATTTTTTGCAATGTTTTGAACAGGCATTGCCAGTTAACTCGATCAAAGGCTTTCTCAGCGTCCAAAAATATGAACGCAGCAGGAACACTCATGAACTGAAATCTTTGCAGTGTTAACATCTGCTTATTTCAAACATCTGGATTTTGGATTTTATGGACATTTCATAGTTTCCTTCTATAATACTTCTTGGGGCTTTCCATTTTTGAATAATAGATTCTGTCCTGTGCTATATCATGAACTGCATCAAGTTAAAAAAAGCCACATTAAAATACCAATCTTGAGTGTTTCCGTAGCTATAGGAGGAAGGAACTTTCAAGAAAACCTTTCTAAAGATATTTGGCCTCACAGTATTATAGGTTATAATAGGAAATCATTCCAGTGTTGTCATTGAAGTAAACAAGCCTATTGCTCTACATTGCTCTACTATTGCTCTACATTGATCTTAGAATTAAAGTTCTTATACTACTAGGCATCCATTTTATTTAACTTTTCCTCTGAAGTAACCTGATACAGTCAGATCCATGTTTGTTGAAAAGGAAGATTTATAGAGCTCATTTTTAAAAGTTCATAATATTGCACTCTTCATTACAAATTTCTTTATCGTATGGCGTATGGCTTCAGCAGCATTTAATATTTACTACAGTGGGTCTCAATCAGAATTATGTAGAAATAAGTCAACTACTGCCACTTGCTGGTTCCTACATTGTGCTAAGTCAGATATAATTTGCTTGAATTAAGTTTAGCATGATTCATGAACTAGGCCACTTTTACTTGCTTGCTTGCTGCTTGCTTGCTTGCTTGCTTGCTTGCTTGCTTGCTTGCTTGCTTGCTTGCTTGCTTGCTTGCTTGCTTGATCGAACTATCCATCTTATTTTTAAGTTACAATCCATGGTTCTAATTTGGGAAAAAAATCTTTTTCAAAATGTTGTTACTGAAATGTTAGACTTTGCAGGCTCTTTGTTGAGTTTGGACTTGATAGGTTTTTGCAATGATATCCTTCCCATGTACCTCTCAGATAAATAACACTAATTATTTTAGGCTCTGATCTTCATTAGTTAGGAGGAAATGTGATCTATTTGAGATTTGTTTCCTATTAGCCATTAACACATCACTAGCTCATAATATGGAATATTTGTCACTAAGAAACATTGATCTTTAAAATGAAAGAGTACCTTTTGGAAGCAATGGAGGCTGGATTGGAACAGGCGTCTGATATCATTAGGGTTTTTTTTTGTTTTTTTTAAAAACCTTTTCACCAAATTTGAGGGCAGAGAAATTAGATGGAGAATTAGGCAAAAATATTTCTATCAATTTGTCAAGTGTAGCATTCTTATTTAGCGATAATAGCACTTCTACTGCAAAATCAGATAAGAATAATTTCTTTATGAACCGTGAAAAACAAGAGAGATGGTACAGTCATCACTATCCTGTTTCCCTGAAAATAAGACCTCCCCGGATAATAAGCCCAATCGAGCCCTGCCCCCAAAATAAGCAACACAGCAGCAGCCATGAGGTGATAACGCTCACTGCTTCCTGCACCTCAAAATAATAAGACCTCCCCAAAAATAAGGCCAAGCGCTTATTTTGGGGGTAAAAAGAAAACAAAGCCCTGTCTTATTTTCGGGAAAACATGGTACCTTCACATTTATCCATAGTCCAGTTCATAATTAAATAATTGCAAGAATATTCTGCTTCTTCCATGACCATTCTTTACCAATTTTTTTGTAAAGAGCATTCTTAAGCACATTCTCATTTATAAAATTAAATAGGAAGCAAAATAAAGAAGATATTTTTATTAATGGCTCTGGTTTTGGCAGTCTTGGGACAACCTTTGATTGGCAAGAACACAGGATACATTTCAGAAGGGAAAGTCACAGAAGTATCAAATAGGTATTTAGCATTTCTAACTCTTTGATGTCTTGAGATATGGGCTCAGGAAAATATTCAGGAAAATATTTCCATTCCAATACTCAGATTGATTTCTTTTTTTAAAAAAAATATAGAAATGCTCTTCTGCAAAAAAAAACTATTGTCGATTATAGGCAGCTAAAGGTTGCCCTCTCCAAGGTAATATTTGTAATAATTGTATTCACCATCATTCCTTCCAGTGGGCAGAACAGTTCCCCCTGTTTAAAAGAGAAAAACAGATTTTTCTCCCCTTGCTCTGCTATTTAAGATTAATTTTATTGTGTTTATGACAAAGGTGAAGCTTTTTAATATGGCATGAATATCTTTTAGGGAATTGTGCTCCACTCATATGTTTTGTGAAAGTCATTTACCATTTGTAACATAAGGGGAGTGGGATGAAGAACAGATGATGTCAGAGAGACTTGGGTGGTGAGGAACCTTTGGAATATATCTTGCAGAGACTCAGTGAAAATTCCTGAGAAGGGAATGCAACGCTTCTCTTGCTACCAGAACAGAAGACTAACTGCTGGCTCTGACATGCAAATGCAAATAAGATAAAAGAACATCATGAATGCCAATTTATCACAATGAAACAATTAAAAGGAGTGACTATAGTTAGGTGTGGGTTGGTGGGTGTGGAGGTGCAGATGCACACGTGCACCTTTGAGTCAATATTGACTTCTGGAAACTGCCTGGATTAGCCCCTGCAGTTTTCTTGGCAAGATTTCAGAAATGGGTTACCATTGTCGGCTTTCTAGGGCTGAGAAAGAGGGTCTGGCCCAAAGTCCTTCAGCTGGCTTTGTGACTAGACTAGGTGGAAGTAGAATTCATGGTCTTTCCATTTCTAGCTGGATGCCTTAACTGCTACACCAAACAGGCATTCTAATACTGAGATAATTGAAGGCAATAATAAGAATGGGGAGAAAACATAACTTGTTTTCCCAATGAATTTTTTCCCCCAGTGAAATTTTTATGTTATTTAAATGCATTTGTTTTGTTAAAGCAAAACAGGAGGTTAGCAAAGAAACCTTTCTTACTTACTCCCATCCCTTCACAAGCTATGAGTGGTTAAGAGTACTGTCTTTTCTGTTTTGGAACTATTAAATGTGTTCTAGAAATTAAATACGAAACATTATTTACAGAATTATTTTATTTTTTAACTAGATCATTTGTAATCCCAATCTCTAGCCACACTCCGCAAAAATTTCTTCTGCTTATAAGAATAATTAAAAGCTATGTAGTTAAAATAAGTTGCAACTTCTAAAAAAGTATATACTTAATGCCCCCTTTGAAAATGTGCTTGTATTAATACATTTGAATGCACTTTATGTTCAGCAGAAAGTAGTTAAATTTCCTGCATGAAAGAGAAAACCTTGTGCTTAATACTGGTTGAAATCAATCTCTTTTGAAGCTAGGAAGATATATATGTAGAATGATTGTGAGAGTCTTATACATTTTATGGGCCAAGGTGGTAGATATAAAGAAAGTAGGAATAAGGACAGTAGAGATGAGGTACTTTATTTCAGCTGGAGTGCAATTGATACCACCGCAAGGGACATTTTGCTTTTGCTTTTAAAATTTGAGTAAGATGAAATTTTCCTCCTGAATTCCTATCTCACTTTTCCTCTTCTTAGTTGTTGAGATTTAGTAATGAAAGAGACATCTTATAAACTGTACACTTCTTTGAGGTCAAAATGAACAGTGTAGCACTGACATATTTTTTTATCACCATCCAATGCTCTGCATCACCAAAGAAATTTTCTGAAAAGAGAAGATATCTAGGTTTTTAAATTTTATTTTAAATTGGACAGAGTGTGGCCACTCAGGGTATCACAAAGATTTTTGTTTGTTTCTTCTTTTTAATAAATTTTTTATTTTAAAACAAACACAAACACAAAACATATAACATAAAACCTCTTCAACATAAAAACCTCCATACAGTGTGTTGATTAGTTACAAGGTCTTTCTGCGTCCTTTCCATATCATTTAATTTTATAAAAAATCACATATTGTCAATCAAATATTTTTGTATACATTATTATTATACTTCATTTGTTTGATTATCACTATTGTTTCTCCATTTTAAACAAGGTATTCTAAATATGTATCCATTTATATTATAATGTTTCCTTATATCATCTTCAATATATCCAATAATAAAGATTTTTTTAAATATCCTATTCTAAATCATTCTATTATTTTAGCATTGATAACATTCTCTAATAATTTTCAATTCCATGTTTTTGCCATTATTAGTACCATCAATCCAATATACATGTATACGAATTGTTATAATTGTTAAACATCCATTAACCATAGCTATTATTACATCCTTTTTATATGAGGCACATTAAATTTGAAGTAAATTTATATTATGGCATTTCATTACATTGTCCTGAAATCATCCAATGATATTACATATTTATATTATAGTCTATATAGAATTATTTATCTTTTATAAAAAGGCTTTTCAACATCATCTCCATCATCCTCACTTACAGTTTGTATAAAATTTCATATTATAAATCTAGTATATATAAATGCTTTATTATCATTATTGATCATTTATTTGACTATAGCTGTTATTACTTTGTCTTATACATAGTACTCAAAGTTTAACTACATTTAACTAAATTTTATTGTGACATTTCATTTCATCATTCTGTATCCTTCCAGAAATAGTGCAGTCCAATATCTCTTGCCATTTGTAGAATCTGTATTCTAAGTGTTTTCTTGATAAGTCTTATGTGGACTTCTTTTGACAACTTGTTGTTCATTGCATATCTTATAAGGATTCGAAACCCACCATCTGTTCCTTTCATCAGCTTGACTTTTGTTATCACTGGTGTTTTTGCCGAAATTACTCTCATTGTTTCTGCCAAATTTTCTCCTCTTTCTTCATCTATGTTTTGACATCTGAGATAGAGTTCCAGTTCATCGATCTCTCCTTTCCGTATTTTGCACTTATCATTTCCCTCCGATTTGCTATCAGTGTCAACAATTTTCTTATAACTTTCATATGTCTGTGATTTTTTGAATTCTGTCCTCAAATTTCATCATTGTTTTACAGGGATTCTCAACTCTTCCGTCTGTACTTTCTGTATTTTGATCTATAATTTCAAGTCTCTTTTCAATTCTCTTTGTGATTATTATGACTTTTTGAATTTAACATAATTTTTTGCAATGTTAGTTCCTTTTCTTCTTCATATTGTACCATTTTTCCAAATTATAAGCACTGCCACTAAAACATCCAAGGCTTTTGCTAGGTTTAAACAATGCCAATAGTTTTGTAATATCAGATATTGCCAAGCCTCTAGATGGCAGTGTTACATCTTTTCCCTCTTTTGCCTCTCTTTTCTAAGCTCCAAACTCCGGAAGAGAAAAAAAAAAGTTTAAAGATTACGATCTGGCTGAGCCTTGAGAGGAAAGAGGCTTTTATTCCATGAATACAAAAAATGGGAAAAGTATAGAGGAAGAAGGGGAAAAAAGACCAGTCTAGTTTAAAAGTAAGAGGCATTTGTTAAAACAAACATAGAAACCAAATAAAATTAAAGTGGAAAAGATAACATGATAGTTTTAAACCAGGGTTAATTTGCTGCTTGCTTCCTTCTATCTTCAATTTTATTTTAACTCTAAGTCTTTTAGGTTTCTCTTCTCTAATAATAAAGATTTTTCTCACCATTTCGACACACTGTCTCTCCTATTCTGCTTCTGTTTCAAGGGCTTGTCCCAATGTTCTGCCACCATTTTGGCTGGTTCTCTTGTAGCCAGCAAAAAAAGCTTTCCCTGGATCAATCAGAGGCTTTGTGATGCCCCTGAGATCAGCAGGACATGCCCTTCTCTATCACCGTTCTTTCAGAATGGTTTAGATCCAAAAAGGATCATCCAGCAACAGAGATATCGACAGCAATCTTGGAGCCCCAAGATTGCATGTCATGTCGTAGCGATGTCAAGCCCCGCCTCCTCTTCTTTATTCACTTCATAGAAGTCAAGAGAGTCATATGCAGCCTTCAAACTACTTTTGACAGGTTAAAGCAGAGGTCTTCAACCTTGGCAACTTTAAGACTTGTGAACTTCAATTCCCAGAATTCTCCAACCAGCTGCTATGCTGAGAATTTGGGAGTTGAAGTCCACAAATCTTAAAGTTGCCAAGTTTAAAGACCTCTGGGTTAGAGAGTGATGTAGTATGGAATTACCCAAAGGGAAATATTCCTAAAGAATAAAAGAACAACAGCAGTGGTACCCTCCTGTAATTTTATTCTAAATAATTGACTTGGAAAGCATCCTTAAATCACATAATTTAGGACCAGTGCTAATAACTTTTTATGCTCAGTAGTCCATCATTTATTAAATGATCATGGTGTTTTTTTTCCTCAGTAAGAACTGGGTCATCTGAAGTATGGATTGTAGGGATTTTTTTTCCTCTCCACAAAAATGTCCCAGTCAGATGGAAAAGTTATTCTTCTACTAATTGTTATAATACTTCAAATCTAGGCATGATCTCTAATCAACTGGAATTTCAGAACTCAACACTGGTTATATTAGGTTGCGGGATCATGAATTATAATGTAACTACTGGAGTGAATACTTGTTCAGCTATTTAGTTTCTGAAATAGCATCTACATTGCTAAATATGGTAAGAATAGGTGGCACTTTCAGTAACAAACTCACGTAGTGTAGCTAAAAGATAATCTTAGCCAATTTTGTCATCTCAGTGGACAACTCTATGAGACTGAGGGTCTGGTTCTAAGGTACCTGGGACATGAGCCTAGAGCCATCATGAATAATTGAGAAATAAGTCCAGAGTAATAATGAAATAACCACTATAGTCTAGCAGCAATGAGCAAAAATGAAATATTTTAGGCATTTATCAGTACTGAATTATAGGAGTGTACGGCTTAGCTGAATCTCAAATCTCCTAGATAGACTGCCAAAATGGACGAAAGCCACATCAGTGCTGAATTAATACAATGATTTTCCACAAATTGTGTGTATTGGGAGTTTTTAGTAAACAAAAATAAAGATTCTTCTTCCTAGGACAAAATGGATCTTGCTGGAAGTGCCCCTTCTGTCTCTACCATTTCTCTCTGGCTGCATGTCTAACTATAACACCATGTAGTAAGACCTACCAAAAGCAATTGACTACATTTAGGAACATGAGAATGATATGGCAATATTTGTCTCATCATTGGTCCTTTTAGTACAGCATTATCTGTACTAACAGATCTACAGGGATTTATGCAAAAGCCTTTCCTATCTCTCTTTGGACATGACTGATATTTAGAGAAGGATTTCTACAAGAACACAAACACTATTGTATTCAAAGCATATAAATCTTAGCTCCAACCCCTAAATAAAAATTCTCCAAGAATCGATTGTCTTAAAATTCAGTGATAATGATAAAATGTATGATGTGCAATCAGTATTTCTTATGCTCACACTTTTATTTACGCACATTACATATGCGCACACAAAGGCAATTTCTGTTCCATTGGTTGATTGTTCTCTCTGTCAGAAAGTTCCTCCTTATTTCTAGGTTGAATTTCTCCTTGGTCAGTTTCCATTCATTATTCCATGTCTAGCCTTCAGGTGCTTTGGAAATAGCTTGGCCCCTTCCTCTCTGTGGCAGCCCCTCAACTATTGGAACACTGCTATCCTGTCTCCCCTGGTCCTTCTCTTCACTAGACTAGCCATTCCCAGTTCCTGTAACCAATATCCATATGTCTCCAGTCCCCTAATTATCCTGGTTGCTCTTCTCTGCATGTTTTCTTTTTTATAGTGTTCTGACCAAAACTGAATACTTAAATAAGATAACATTGTTTTTTATTTAATGTTGTCAGAATCCATCTGATCCTTTGGGAAAGGAGGTGTGGAAGACTAATGAACATCACCACTAATGTTAAAGTGAATAACAAATATCTAAAAGAGCAAGTGATAAGAAACAAAACATAGAGGTGTATGTTTTCGATTTGGATTTCTTTATCCTGAAGTAGATTATAATCATTCAAAGTGGATGACAAACAGAGACTGATAATCCAAGAACCATCGGAAATGAATTAATCACCTGTGTAGCATGTTAAAGACTACCTGAGACATGCAGCTGGGAGGAACAGGGAGAATAGGATTCTCATCAAGGTTAGCAGTTTCCAAAGAGCTGGTCCTTGACTTCACAGTGATTCATTTAGCAACTCTTTAAAGCGGTGGTGGGTTTCAAATTTTTTTAGAACCTCTTCTGTAGGTGTGGCCTGCTTTGTGGGAGTGACTTGCTGGCTATGTGACCGGGTGGGAGTGGCTTGCCAGCCATGTGATCAGGTGGGAGTGGCTTGCCAGCTATGTGACTGGGTGGGTGTGGCCAACTTGTAAAATGTGTTGAAACTCACTTAACAACGCTCTTGCTTAGCAACCAAAATGTTGGCTCAGAAAATCTGGCATTTGAAGCACACAAGTCTTAAAGCTGTCAAGTTACAAGACCCTTGCACCCCTAATCCTTTAGAAAAAAACCCCAGGGGTGTTCAAACTTGACAGCTTTAAGACTTGTGGACTTCATCTCCCAGAATCTCTCCTCACTCTTCATCTTGATGATGTGTAGACGGGCTGGGGGAGGGAGCTGGAACCGGTTCCAAACGGCACTGTAGATTTGTGGAACCTTTTCTATAGAAGAGGGTAGAACTGGCAGGAAACCACCCCTGCTTTAAAGTTACATTGGCACTGAAAAAAGTGACTTATGACTTGTCCTCTTTTGCAGCAGTTCCAGTGGTCATATGATTCAAATGAGGCACACATTTATGACAGCTGCAGCATCCTGGGGTCATGTGATTGTCATTTATGATCTTTCCAGTCAGCCTACAACAAGCAAAGTCAATGGGGGAAGCAAGATTAATTGATTCATTAATGACCACACGGTTTACTAACAACTGCAGTGATTCACTTAACAATCATGGCAAAAAAGTTTCTAAAATCAGGAACAACTTGTTTAACTGCCACTTTGTTTAGCAACAGAAATTCTGGTCCCAGTTAAGATTGTGAATCATGGAGTCATTCAATGTAGAGAAAAGTAAAATCCTACACTTAGATAAGAAAAACCAAAAGTACATATAAACTGAGTGAAACCAGGCTTAACAGCAGTGACTGTAAGAGGGATTTGGAGTCTTAGTGAACAACCAGGTAAATATGAGCCATGTGCAGCGGCAGCTGAAAAAGCTAATGCAATTCTTAATTGCATTAAAGAGGGATGCAATCAAGATCAAGTGAGGTACTAATATCACTCTATAAAGTGCTAGTAAAACCACATCTAGAGTATTACATTCAGTTTTGGTCACCATACTATAAAAAACATGTTGAGAATAGAAAACGTGCAGAGAAGAGCAACCAGGATGATTAGGGGAATGGAGACGTATGGATATTGGTTACAGGAACTGGGCATGGCTAGTCTAGTGAAGAGAAGGACCAGAGGAGACAGGATAGCAGTGTTACAATTTGAGGGATTACCACAGAGAGGAAGAGGTTCAAGATATTTTCCAAAGCACCTGAAGGCCAGACAAGGAATAATGGATGGAAACTGACCAAGGAGAGATTCAACCTAGAAATAAGGAAGAACTTTCTGACAGTGAGAACAATCAACCAATGGAACAGAATCTGGTGCCTTCGGAAGTTGTGGGAGCTTTATCACTTGAGACTTTATATATGTTTAGCTTGGGCTCTAATGTAAATTTATTGGAAGCTTTTCTAGAAGAAGCTAACGCTGGGAAAAGTACTCAAATCCGGCAAGGGGAGATGTGAAAAATGGCTTCCATAACCATTTTTTTAAATAGCTATTTCACAATATATGGCGAAAGCTATTTATGATTCTTGATGTCACAATGCCACCAGAAAAAGTTTTTCTCCCAAATAATATTAAGCATTTTGTTACATTGTACATAGTTACCAAAGGGATACGGTAACTCTTATCAAAGAAAAAAGCTAGCACTAGTTGATGATTATAGGGTATAGTAACAAGTAAACAAAGGAGAACTATTACATAAAAATACATGCAACATTTATCTTGCATATTACATATGCATTGACGATGTGGGAACCAGGCCTTTACCGTATTAGGTTCTGCTAAGAATTTTCATACTCATTTGCAGAAAATTGGTTTTTTTTTTCTAACCTTGAATACATAGAAATCTCTCCAGTGGTTTCTTTTGAGTGAAAATTAAAACAAAAAGGATATGATGGGATCTACAGTGGCAAATGCTTTTCTTCACTGTTTATAGCCCCTTCCTCACAACATTCAATCAATTATCTCATCTTCAATTTTAGGTACAGATATTGTCCCTCTAATATATATTCAGACCTCAGTGGAAAGAGTTTTTCATTTTGGAAATTGGGGCTTCTGTAAATATTTTCCCCCATGCCTGCTTAGTGGCATTCTCTTTTTAAAAAGGGGGTGTTGTTTAGATTCCATAAGTATCCGTATTCATCTTTGAATTAATAGCAACAAATATACATTCTGGATTGTTAAAGCAGTTTTATAAATGAAAGATTATTTATTTAGACAAATGTATAATTAGTATTATTATGCTTGATGTGGATTTCTTCATCACTATTAGTATAGTAAATTAGAAAAATAATAATAATTCCTTTTCAACTAGAAAAAAATGTTGAATTAGAAACTCCGCAGAAACATCTGGTATATGAATGTAAGTCAAGGTGTGGAGGAGGTGAGACAAAATATTACATAGGAGTTTCTACATTTAAAAAACACACAAACTTTTGACACACTGTAATTTCTACTCTTACCACTTCTTTACAAAGGATTTATTTACATCAAGGATAAACATATGTAAAGGGATGTACTGATAAGTCCTGTCCCTTTCCCCTTCTCCCTCCTTTAGAACTGGAATGAGCATTTTCCTCCTTCCATCTACTACTTGAATTGATTAATTTTAGATTGGAAACTCCTTCCAGCAAGACTCAGTTGCCTTTTGGAAGCTGAGAGTAGTATCTAACATTTCGTGGTATGCCAGGGCTGCATGAAAAGCGAAGTGGATGGAAGCAAAATGAAAAATGAATGAGAACGTTTACACAAACACAAACCCACATAACCATCACAATTTGTTTTTCATCATTGTGTAAAGCTTGAATCATAAAATACGTAATAAATATAATGTGAGGAACTTTATAACTTTACTGTTTTGCCACCCCCATTTTATCAGCCTCAGAGCCAAAACTTTCAACAACCTAAGGTTATCAGGAAGCCTACAAGTGTCCTTGTTGCCCCATCCCATTCACCGTAAAATGAAATATTTTGTTAGCTGAGAACTGAGTGATTGTGAAGGACTTGTTAATAATGGATCAAGATAACACAGGCACTTTCATTCATATGTACTCGTAATGGCGAACCTATGGCACACGAGCCCCAGCTGAGCTCCACCAAGCATGCACTGCTGATTTTCAGGTCTCTGCAAAACACTATACAAGCCATTTATATACATCCCACAGGAAAAGGAAGTGTCTCACAGGCAGATAAAGGTAAATCCTAGAGACTCAGGAAATGCATCACTGAACAATGGAGATGAATGCTAGAGAGGAATAAAGCTACACACGGATGTGAAGTGTGGGTGCGGGGCTGCATGTACCAGTTCCTTGACAGAAGTCATGAGATGATTGTGGCCAGCACGTAAGAGTGTATTATTATTATTATTATACAATTGTATCACAGTGGCCAGTTGTTTCGCCGGATTTGGCATTGGTTACTAGTCGGGCCCCACCCAGGGGCCTAGGACGTCGTAACGTATTATTATTATTATTATTATTATTGCAGTTTACAATCCAAACTGAGAATTTTGACTCTGAAAGCCTGAAGCAGCTGGGATTTGGCCACTTGAGGACCTGCCAGTCTCCCTATGAAACTTTCTAAATATCTAGATCAGCAGGCAAGGTCCCGCTTGCCAGATTCTGCTGGTCAGACCATCTCTGCTTTTGCTTCTGTTTTTAGGAAAGGAATTACAACCATGTTTTTAAATTAGGTATTTTCAGTTTGTGATAGGTTTAATAGCAATTGAAATTACTTTTATGAAGACTATGTTCTTTTTTTTTAATTGTTAGGCCTTTTGAATACCCAGTAGGCATAAGGGCAGGATAGAAGCTGTAACATGAAATTAGAAACAGTACATTTTGTTCTTGGACAAGAAGAGAATGCTCATCAGCTTTTTGGTGGGCTGCAAAACTGATTTGAAAAACTAATGGAAGGCTTGGTTTAAAAATTTAAAAAGATGAACTAAATAGCGTAAAATAGTGTAAATGAATAAATGATAGGCAACCTAAATTTCAAATGCTCTGTCCTTCAAAGAAGGCTAACCTTGAACAAAGATAAAGATGCCTTGATAACTTCCCATTTATAGCAAAAAAATTAGAAGCATGAGAAACATTGGACAAAAATGCCAGAGGACAGCTGTAAATGGTCTGCGTCATGCCACCACGCAAGAAGTCCTCAAATGAACTTGCTTTGTCAGGGAAGGATTTTTGGATGATTTGCACTTTTTTTTGGGGGGGGGGTGAAAACAAATAACGTGTAGTTTATTTATAAAGCCGGTCTCTGGTTTGCTAATCTGGCTGAATGCTGCCATCTGGTGATCAAATTTTAAAAACAAAATGATGAGAAAAATCTGCTAAATTTAAACCATAATTATAAACCTTTACTACTTGGCTAATTCAAGGCAAGCTATTAATGGTAAACAAAACAAAGACAAGTTTTTGATTGAACCTGATTCAATTTGATGAAGCTGTATGCTTGATGATCCTTTTCATTTGGAGAGGTTCTACCGCCAACCTCTAGCTTCATTAGATTACATTCTAATGAACCGCAGAAGTCAAAATTGCAAAAGAAAAGGCTGAGTGGTTAATACTGCTTCCACTTCATTATAACTGTTATGAAGGAATCAGGGCTTCCAGAGCTATCAGTTATTTCACTTTGTAGAGTTGTAGAACTACAGCGATAGAATTTGCATAAGTTTCTGAATGCTGATATAATAATACTGTAAAATAAACATTGTAAATCCTATGCATTCTGGCTAGCCATTTATTTATTTGAACCACCTTTCTATCAATGGTAAAAGGGATCCATTGTTCTCCTCACATGCACACAATACTTACTAGGATCTGAAGAGTAGCTGAGCCTAAACCAAAGATGGTCAGTCTCTAAGGCTGATATTGCATATCAGTCTAAGCCATGGTATGTTTAACCATAGCTAATTCAATTATGGACTGCAAGGCGATCAAACTGTTCAGTCCTAGAAGAGATCAAGCCTGACTGCTCTTTAGAAGACCAGATCCTGAAGATGAAACTCAAATACTTTGACCACTTAATGAGAAGGAAAGACTCACTGGAGAAGAACCTAATGCTGAGAAAGATTGAGTACAAAAGAAGAAGGGGACGACGGAGAATGGGGTGGCTGGATGGAGTTACTGAAGCATTCGGCATGAGCTTAAATGAACTCTGGGGGATGGTATAGGACAAGAAGGCCTGGAGGAACATTGTCCATGGGGTCGCGATAGGCTGGACATGACTTCGCAACTAATTACAACAACATTCAGTAATGGAATAAGTTTATATAATATGCTGTGCTATAAAATTGCTTTGTAAATAACAAAAGTTAGATTTATACAGTCTACTTAGCAAAGGCAGACTAATTCTCCTGCATTTTTCCCTCCACCTATCCTCATTCCATTTGATGGGGAAATTTGCTTTCCTTTTTTTTTACGGGTAGGCCTCGACTTATGACCACAGTTGAGCCCAACATGTCTGTTGCTAAGTGAGACATTTCTTAAGTGGGTTTTGCCCCATTTTACGACCCTGCTTGCCACCATTGTTAAGTGAATCACTACAGTTGTGAAGTTAGTAACATGGTTGTTCAGTAAATCTGTCTTCCCCATTGACTTTGCTTCTCAGAAGGTTACAAAATGTGATCACGTGACCCTGGGACACTGCAACGGTCATAATATGAGTCAGTTACCAAGCATCTCAATATTGATCACGTGACCATGGGATGCTGCAATAGCTCTAAGTGTGAAAAAGTGTCATAGTAACTTTTTTCAGTGCTGTTGTAACTGAATGGTCATTAAATGAACTGTTGTAAGTTGAGGATTATGTGTACATAAGTTTATTAAAGGTTTTTAAAAGAAAGATTAAAATTATTAAAAACTAATATAAAGCAAGAAAAAGAAAAGAAAAAAGTCAAAAAGAAAGCTAAAAGGGGGGAAGTAATAGAGAAATACAGTAGAAGGGGAAAAAGATATCAAAAGTAGCTTTTGATCTTTTTTATATCAGTTTAAATACAACTATAAAATTTATCTCTTACTCTATGACTAACATAGCTCTTATATCATTTTAATCCTGCCTAATCTTTAAAACCATGAATCATAAGTTTTCCTGTTTTATGCAAAATATTCCTAGGGAATTTTCAGCCACCAATAAATAAAATATTATTTTTCTCTGATCAAGGAAATCAGTTTGGCAATCTCAGCAATTTCTATCGCCTTCTCCAACCAATCCTCCATTGGGAGTAGTGGCAAATCTTTCTGTTTTTCTAATTTTCTTTCAAAACAGATTTTGATGAAAGACTTTCAAGTAGCCTGAAGAATCCTGTACTGATTTAGTTACAGAATTGACTGTGGATCAGGGGTGAAATTAATTCTGGAGAACTGATAGCGGAAATTTTGAGTAGTTCAGAGAACTGGAAAACATCACCTCTGGCTGGACCCAGTGAGGTGGGAATGTAGATTTTGCAATATCCTCCCCCAGGAGTTGGGAGAGAATGGGAATTTTGCAGTATCCTTCCTCTGGAGTGGGGTGGGAATGGAGATTTAACAGTATCCTTCCCCTGCAATGCCCAGCAAGCCACGCCCACAGAACCAGTAGTAAAAAAAATTGCATTTCACCACTGCTGTGGATATTTGTAAATGTCCAGGCTTTTATTGTATTATACTTTCTCCAGCATTTACATTTTCCTGGGCTTTCCAAGCTTCTTTTAAAACACAACACATTTCTTCAAAGAAATACTTCCAATGCACTTTTCCCCAATAAAGGAAGCTTTAAGGTAATACAAGTATTTATAACAGAAAACAACACCAATAATATCACCCTCCATTAGTCCCAGCAATCACATAAGCCCCCAAACCCACCAAGAGTGATCCTTAAAAATGAATTCTCAAATACCCTGAAAGAAAAAGGAAAAAAGAAAATGGTTGCAAAGAAAATTTGAAAGAAATACAATGTTTGGATTGGGATGAATTTATATACAAGATTTTGACTTTAACAATTTTCTGATTCTTTCTTTGTTACTTGGGATTAAAATGTGCTATTGTCTTTGTAACTATTTCTAGTGTCCCTGAGGTAATTTCCATGATTTTTTAGAGCACAAAAATAGGCAAAGGTGACAACCATCCTTCTGTTCATTAGGATGGTACCCAACACTCAGAATATCAGAATCAAACATCTCATGTTCTAGAAATGTGAGATTAAACTAATTTATTCCTCCACAGAGAAAAGAAAGAACAGACACCAACTGGGCCCCTAGCCTTGCTCACCAAAGGATTGACATAAGATCACCATTCCCATAAATCAGGGCTGGAACCTTTTTGGCGTGGCCTCCCTGCTTCATGTATGGAAAGTAAGGTCAACAGCAATGCCCTGTTCGCTTTGCAGGAAGTTATAACAACGAAACACCCACAACCATTTTCCTGTACATCAGTCTCAAACAATTGGAAGTCATTATCTATGACTGGCTAAGATTGGATTGTTGTTTTCTTGCCATGTCAGGCTACTAAGCAATTAAAGTTTCTGCAAACCCTAACTCCTGTTCCAGCGTCTAAACCTACTGAGATATGAGATAGTGTTTCTGAAGACAGTAAAACATAATGAAAAGACACAACACATTCTAAAAGGAATGAAAGTTTCATTTTGTTTCCTTCATGCTCCATGTATTATATTTTACTTATTTATATCCTGCCTTTATTATCTGTATAAATAATAAATAGTAAGGGCAGCAAGCATACTGAATACTCTCGCCTCATATTTTCTCCACAACTACAACCCTGCAAGGTGGATTGGGCTGAGAGAGAGTGATTGGCCCTGCTCTGTCCAGTCTTCCCTCTGGTCCGTGCCTGACAAAGAAGCTGCTGAGCCCTGAATGGCTGAGGAGAAACTGGTGCCACTATATAAGGAGCTGTCAAAAGCCTGGCAGCTGCTGCCCCTGGTTAGCCGAGTAGCCGCACCAGCTTTCAAACTAGTGCTTACTGTTAGCCTCCAAGGTTAGCAATAAAGGCTGTTAGCTTTTACCAATTGTCTCGCCTCACTATGTAAGTTCCCTTGCCCTGGGACATAACAGGCCCAAAGTCATTCAACTTGTTTTCATGCCTAAGGCAGAAATAGAACTTACAGTCTCCTGGCTTTTAGCCTGGCACCTTAACCACTAGACAAAATTGGCTCTGCACCTGTAAATATGTGTGCTTTCCCTTCTTTTACAGTACTACATATCCTTTTCATGTTCCTGTCCTTGTAACATGTTCCTGCATCTCTTTCCCTGCTTCATGTAGATGTCACTTAGCATATATAAATATCTGAGCAGGAACCTTATCGGTACATTTTTATTAGGTTCCTAAGCTGGACAGATAGCATACAAATAAGACAGCTAATCTTGAGTCATCACCTCAGAATAATAACAAGAACTTCATATAAGCCTTAAATTATTTAAGGATCAATATAGCTAAATAAACTCTTTTTTTGTCATGGTTTGGAAGATTAGCAATTTCTGTTCCTGCTAATCATTACTCTTTCTCAGAGCAAACACAAATAGCAATTATCAAGATGATTGGAGCCAAAATAGGACATAGAAAAGATGCTGAAAATCCCAATATTTCCAGGAAGTGAAAGTTTGGCAGAAAGGTGAAAGCATATTTAAAGATGGTCCGTCTCCCTGAAAATCAATCCAACAGAGACCACTCATACCTCATAATCATAGAGTATTGTAAATTATTCAACATACAGAATAAAAGATTAGAAGATAGTTGAGGGTAAAGATCACTGTTTTAATCAAAAAAGCAAGGAAGGATTATGATTTTGCTCTGCTTACTCTTAAGGGCCCTAATTGGGGCCAACAATTCTGTTGCTAATTGAAGCTGTTGCTAAGTGAGCAATCATGTGATTGTGATTGTGCTTTCCTGCTGTAAAGGTGCAATTTCACACCTTTTGTTTGTCTCCTGATCATTCCCTTATCCTTTGGAATGCTCAAGTGCCTGCTTAGTATCCTGGATACATTGAAAGCCATAGATCATGCACAGCCTAGGGCTGAGAGCTATGGGTGCGCTACTCAAACAGCGTATAGTATTCTCTTGAAATCTCTTTCTCTCCAATCTTCCATTCTGTGAGGTAGAGTGGGGGGAAAGCAAGTGATTTTGGTAGGTAAGCTCTCTTTTCCCTGACTCTTTCTTACTGCTGTATTGCTTTTGATGTGTAAAAGAGCAAACAGCTTTTTCTCCTGAAGTTTCTTTCTCTTCAAACTCTCCACTTCATGTGACGGTGAGAGATGTATAGTGTTGTGGCTCGGCTGGAGCCTTGGAGCTGCTATCAGACTCTGACACAGAAACCTCCTGTGAGTAGTTTCAGGATGCACACAGGAGAAGGGCTGACCAACGTAAGGAACAATTGAGGACTCACAGGAGATGATAACGAGCAGCTGTGGCTCATTAGGAGCGCCTCCTGTGGATAAAAGACTGATGGTGCCACGCCCTGGTTGCAGAAGTCAACGTTCCGTTTCTGTTCTAGTCAAGTTCTCCGTTTGTTTGCAACCATCAAGAAAAAGCATTTGGATAAGTGATTTGATTTATATAATCTTATTTTGCAGTAGTTTACTTTTGCCAGAGTATTTATCTGTGTTTATTTTGGGCTTGCAGCCAGCAAGAGCCGGGATTGATAAAATCATTGCTTTGAACATTCTGTTTGGCTGTAGTTTCTGAACGGGCAAGGTGGGATCAGAAGAGTTTGACTTCTGCCAAGTCAAATCTCCATTCATAAATTATGGAGCAGCTTCACGCTGAGAACGTTCCGCTGACCCAGCAAATTGCAGTGTTGGCTGATCAAATTTCACAACTGCAAAGATCTGCTACCCTCCTCCCCCAGCAAGTGCCCAGTGGCTATGCCGGATAAATTTGAGGGAAATCAAGCCACGTTTGCAGCATTTCTGGGACAATGCCAGCTGTTCCTGAGTTTGAGAGCGGAGGACTTTCCCACTGACCGGACGGAGGTGGGATTTATTATTAGTTTGCTCTCAGGCACAGCTGCCCGTTGGGCAACACCCTTATTAACTCAGCGTAGCCCTTTGTTGGATGACTTCCAGGGTTTTTTTCACTATTTTAAGCGTATGTTTGAGGATCTCATTAAGGGGGAAACATCAACCAGACGTCTTAAGTCACTGCAGCAGGGGAGTGGTTCATTGTAAGACTATGTGAGTGAATTCAGGCTGCGTAGCCAGGATTCAGCGTGGAATGAACCAGCTCTGATGGACACTTTCCAAGACGGATTGTCTGATGCATTACAAGATGAACTGGCGAGGGTGGACAGGCCACAGACGTTCGATGCGTTGGTCCACTTGTGCCTCCGGATAGACACCCAGCTGCAGAGGTGGAGGCATCACCGTGCATTCCAGGAGACCACTATGTGCCGGTTCATCAAGAGACTGCAGTGGAATGGGAAGAGCCCATGGAGTTGGGTGCTGTCAGACCCCGAGTGTCACGTACAGAGATGGACAGACAATGTGCTGTGGGGTTGTATTTTTACTGTGGGGATCCTGGACACCTGGCGAGGAGTTGCCCCAAGAAGAGTAGGAGGGTTGTGCGGCCTGCGGCTGTTCCTCAACAACGAACTGTCGTGTCGGACAACTGGCACATTTGTGCGACTCTGATACCCCATTCGCACAATGTAACGTGCATCCATGGTGTGTGGAATCCAAGGGTGGATGCCCTGCCTAGGAAATTGGAGAACTCTGACCCTGCGTACTCGCTTCCACCCCGGACAGTTCTACCTGTCACATCCTGCGCTGCAGTTTATCATCCTGTGAGTATTTGGGTTGTGTTGGTTGGGGGGCGGGTGGTATGTTTTGTGGTTGTGGTCTCTGATACAGGATGCGCAGCGGGGTGACGAATGGGTGGAGTGAAGAAAGGCGGAAGTAGGGCCGGCTTCCCTGTGGACTTTGGAGGGGGTTCTTTTGAAGTATCGGAACCGGCTCTATGTTCCCGCAGGGCCCATCCATCGATGGGTGCTCTCTCAATTTCATGACGCAAGTGACGTGCGGTGACGGTTACCGTTGTGAGGCAAGACCGCAGCAGGGCAAGAAGCAACGTCCCTGGCACTGTGTCCGACAGGTGTCTCACATTTATGGCGGACATAAACGCGAGACGCCTGTCGGACACAGTGGCGGGGATGTTGCTTCTCGCCGCCGTCATGCTCCACCACCTTGCACCCCACCTCCTCCAATGAACATCCTGCTGCCTCAGCCTGCAGCCAGCCCACCCACCCTCACCCGACCTGCTCCCTGGGTGTCCCGGCTCCATCTGAGATGCTTCTCGCCACCGTCGCGCTCCACCGCCTTGCCCCCCCCCTCCTCCAACAACAATCCTGATGCCCCCCTGCAGCCAGCCCAGCACCGAGCCTGGACTCACCGCTCTTCTCCTCCTCCTCCTCCTCGTCCCCACTCGGTGCTGGCTGCTGCAGGCCGGGGCATCAGATTGTTTGTCGGAGGAGGCAGGGGCGGGGGCAAGGCGGTGGAGCGCGACGGTGGCGAGAAGCATCTTAGATGGAGCCGAGACACCCGGAAGGCAAGCCGGCACTTCGGCATGCCTTTAAGTGCCGACTTGCCTTCCGGGTGTCCTGGCTCCATCTGAGATGCTTCTTGCCGCCATCGCGCTCCACCGCCTTGCCCCCACCCCCCCTCCTCTGACAAACAATCCTGATGCCCCGGCCTGCAGCCAGCCCACCCGACCTGCTCCCTGCCTGGACTCACCGCTCTCCTCCTCCTCCTCCTCCCCGCTCGATGCTGGGCTTTAAAGGGTCATCCCCTCCCCAGCCAGTCAGCCCACCCAGCCAATTCCTCCCACCACCACCACTGTGTCCAACAGGCCAGGTGTCTTGCGTTTATGGCGGACATAAATGCAAGATGCCTGGCCTGTTGAAACACAGCGGCGAGAACGTCCCTGCCGCTTCCGTGCTCCGCTGCCTCGCCCCCCTGCCTCCTCTGACCCCACCGCTGTGAAGAAAGAAAAAAACACACACACAACCTTACAATAAAAATATTTTTTAATTAAATTACAAATTACAAATTAAATTACAATAAATTTGAACCCCCCCTCCCTCCGTCTGATCCACCTTTTCCAGCTGTGGAAACTCTCTCAACTCTCCTCTTGTCCGCCCAACGTAAGCGTGCTCAACGTAAGCTCATAAGGCATGATTCGCTGCTCCCCGATCAGGAGGCGGGAGAATCAGTGCCTCTTTTGCATATGAAAGTTTTCGCTTGTTAACTCCTCCTTAACTTTTAAAAGGTGAACAATTCCTTAGGCAAAAGAGGCCCTGAGTTCTCTGGCCTCCTCCCATAGTTAACACTGAGAGCAGACACCAAGCCACTGTGACTTTGAATCTGGTAGCAACTACCCTGGCTTTAATTATTTAAAAAAATTATTTAAAATTCTTCCTTTCCCTCAGGAGACTGGTGAGGCCCCGCCTCCCCTGCGTCTAGTGACTGCACATCCCTGCATGACACTCTCGCAGCAAGACATTGTGGGTTTTCCCGGACATTGCGCCTGGTATCCCGTACATTTTGGTGGCCCTGTTTAAAAAATTATGTGTGGAAGTGTGTGGTGTCATGTGTCCAGTGTCAAAGGGCCAGGTCTGCGAGGAGGGCTTCTCCAAGATTATAGCCCTTGCTGACCCAGGTCCTCACAGCACAGGACTTCGTTTCTAGGATCCCGGCGGGCCACCAGTGTCTTGGACTGTGTTCCGTGGAGGCTGTCATCAACCCTTCCGGGCCGCATCCCGAGTGTTGGAACTGGGGGACAGGCTCTGCGGTGGGGGATAGTGTTGGGGCCCGGCAGGAGTCATTAGAGCTGTCGCCAGACTCCAACAGCAAGGGGGCTGATGAGGTGGCCTTGGAGGAGGTAGAGGACCCTGGACAGGGTGTTGTGGTCCGGCAGGAGTTGTTAGAGCTGTTCCCAGACTCCGACAGCAAGGGGGCTGATGAGGTGGCCTTGGAAGGGGTGGAGGACCCTGGACAGGGTGTTGACGCTGAGCAGGGTGAAGATAGACTGGGTGGCCACTGGGTGGCAGGAGAGCATTGGATCAAAGGGAATGTTCCTGAAAGTATTTGGGAGTTATATCAGGAGGCAAACAGGCTGAGGTCTACTCAGCGGAAAGGACAAAGGAGGAAACACAGGAAATGATTGCGAATCTATCAGACGACAACCCGTCCCGACCACATCTGGACCGTCAGACCCAGGGGAAGGGCCCTGTGGTGAGGGATAGTATTGTGGCTCGGCTGGAGCCTTTGGACCTGCTATCAGACTCTGACACAGAAACATCCGGTTTCAGGATGCACACAGGAGAAAGGCTGACCGACGTAAGGAACAATTCAGGACTCACGGAGATGATAACGAGCAGCTGTGGCTCATTAGGACTGATGGTGCCATGCCCTGGTTGCAGAAGTCAACTTTCCTCTTTCTTACCTCACCTAAAATGCACCAACCTGCCTGCTAACTGGAGACACAAGATTTAACAATGTTAAACTTAATGTTACATTTCCTGGTTTACCTATCACTCCAGTTTTTAGAAGTGGTGGAGAATTTACTTTTTCCTGCTCATTTTCTCTTGGTGTTTTCATTGATCTTATATGTTATGGTGCTTGATGCCCCCAAGCCCAAAGACCATACAGTGAAATCCAGTTGAGTTCAAACCTTTATTTGCTTACACCTAATGAACAGAATTTTGCTGGACTAAGCAATAACCATCAAATTCAGGGCTGTCAAACCCCCAGCCTGCAGGCCAGATTCGTCACGTGCTGGCCATGCCTGTACCCGATTTAGCAAAGTGGGGGAGTCCAGATATGTCGTGACGCTGTGACGACGCGGGTTTGACACCCCTGTTCTAACCTAAAAGATCTATCCTGAGAGATTCAAGGGTGTACTTACCCTGCATCACTTCCTCCTTTCCCTCCAGCTTGGGATTTCTCTATGGAATTTACTTGTTCCTCTTTTGGAAACCAAAATGCTGCCGAGAGGCTGCCAACTCTGCCTTCTCCAGATGCACATTCCCTCACACTGCCTGCCTTATAGACATCCTTCCCCCCAAATATTCAGGTGGCTCCAACCCTGTTGACCTTCAGGAATGTGGTGAAGACTGGGATTTTATCCCAAGCACTGATACCAGGATGGGTTTTTTTTTTTGCATTTTTTTAATTTTTAAACATAAGAAACAACATAAAAAAATTCTCATCCATACATACTGTAGAAAGTGTATCAGTTGGTTACAAAAGATTTTCATGCATCTCTTCCACAGTCATCAAGCATAATTCATATTAACTCAAGTATTTTAACTCAAATATTTATACATGTTACTCTTATACCTCCATTTATATTTGACTATAATTATTTAAACATCCTTCATCGTAAACTATACCAAAATTTAATGCATAACCACATACTGGCATTTCATTTACTATTTCTAAAATCCTCCAATAACACTGAATCCTTATGTCCTATTCTAGCTAAACATCCATAATATTTAAAAAAGACTTTTCTAATCCTTTCCAAATCGCTGTTAGCAGTTTTCATCTATTCCTTATATTATACTCATGTATATGTATATAAGTTGTCATCATTATCCCTCCTTTAACTATATCCTGTATCATAACATTTTACCCCTAATAACAACTTAATTGTATCTAGCTTGATTCTTTTTTTTATTGACTTTTGTATAAGTTCCAATTAAGATACCAGGATGTTGATGGAGACAGCACTTGTTTGTTTTTCATTTTTATTTGCTTTCCAGAGTCCCTTCTGTGATAGATGGGTAGCCATATCAGTTTGCTTAACTATTCTAGTTTTGCTGAATCCATCTTTCTTTTGAAAAAAGAAAATGTGTTCAGAATTATAATATTTGAGATGTGGCCTCTTCAAAGTAGAATATGGTGATTATTACTTCCATCATTTTTGAAATGATACTTTTATTTGATACAACCTAAAACTGCACCTGTCTCTCTTGCTGCCACATTACATTGCTAACTCATGCTCATTTTATGATTAACCATAATTCCAACAAATTTAATTCGGTTATTTTCAGCTCATTGCTCTAATCTCTCAAGATCACTTTGAAGGTTCTTTGGATTTCAGTTTTAAGTCATGTGAAAATTAGCTAAGTATTCTCTGTAACTCTTCATGCAAGCATTAATGAAGTTCAAAATGGAATGAAATATGCATGCAGATTTGTGAAAAATCCATTAGAAAAATGGGACTAGAACATTAGAGACAGTTCAGAATAAAAATAGATCTCAGTGGTAGAAATACAAAAATCTGTGCCTAGGAAGCTGCTGCCAGTCAATATTAACTAGAACTATACACCCTTTTAGGCCAAAAATTATTTCAACAATTTAGTGGGATCAGGATGAAAGTTAAAGACAGATGAATTAAATTATAAACAGTTAAACTTATTTTTATGATACGCAATATTTCACAATTTGGAGGGCACCAGCTTTTTAAAAACTGGCACTGCATGGTCTATCACATTCTTTACCTATCTTCAGTTAGATAGTAGGTCAAGGAAACCTTCAAGCAGAGTTCTGGATGCAAGTGCTCAAACTAACATAGAATTGTTTAAATATTTCAAATGATTGGCCAAGAATTAAAGGGTCATTTACGATAAACATAATTAACTAACTGGCTTTTACCAGAACTTTGCTAAATATTTAGATTTTATATGTGTTTCTTGAAAAATCTTAAACCACACCTCCAACAGTTGCCAATTGCAAATATTTAATCAATGTCCCTACACCTAGGTGTAAATCTACTTTGATTTCTCTCATTCTTTGCCAGATAATAGTCAGTTGAGAAATTTTTCCATAATTTTGTATGCAATACACCTGTATGCCTACAAAAAGATTTATTTTTATTGTATAATGATGTGATAATAGCCTTTTCCCATTCTTTTGGCAAGGTTTCAGTTTCATATAAATTCCTTAATAAAATTTCAAGACTAGGAACCAGTCTTGCAGTGTTATATTTCTATTCCCAGCTACTCCAATATTAGTGTCTTCCAGTTCCTCAAACATCTTATGGTTTTGGGGATTTCATCCAATCTTAGTCAGCCTTCTTGCATGGAGTATATTGATTTTTGTGTTTCTCAATTGTAGTTAATAGTGCTAGCAGATAGAGTTATTGGAGCTGGCTGCTTTAATTCCTTGAAATAGTCTAGCTTTTATTTCTTATTCCATTGAAGTGTGCCATTTTCATCTGTGATCATACTGTTAACAGGTGCTGTATAGGTATTTTCTTGCCAATTCTTTCCTAAGTGGAAATTTCTCGAAGTCGTCTTTTTCTCTTGCTTGTTCTAATTCTGCAGCATTTTGGTTTCAGTATATTTTCTTATCTTGCTTGCATTTTTAATTCAAAGCCTTGAAGTATGTGTCAGTGGTATACCCAGGTTAAAAAAGGCTAAATGCAGCCCTAGGGCCTCAGAAAATATACTCCTGCTGTAAATAACCCTGGATTGTGCGTTTTGAATTTATAGTGGAAGAAAAGCCTGAGTTTTCAGCAGTATTAAAAAAGCTCTGACTATGTACTGGCATCAACGAAATGGATGTATTTTCAGGAAAAATTCATTATACAGTATGTATTATACTTTGTTTTGATCACACGAAAATGAAGAAAATATGTATAGTTTCATGCTAATTAAAAATATTACCAGGAATACAGCAGGCTATATATCTACTGAAGAGGCTCTCCCTTTACTTATTCTATGTAGTGAATCAAATAACCTAATATTTCTGATGATCCAAGGAATTTCTGTTGATTTGTAACTGAATAGTAACTATTTCTACAACTTTATTTCAGAATTAAATCACCTGCCAAAGACAAGACAGTTTTTACTTGCTTTTTAAAGTTCAAAGTGATCTCAGGACAAGAAGACAAAAATAAATAAATAAATTTTCTAAATTTACATAAAACAAGACTTTCACAGATGGGCGGCACATGGTTCCCATAAGTCCAGTGTGAAAATTACTCCATCACTTGTCATTGTACAAAGTCTTTTCACATTTCTGGCAACACATTATCTTAAACATAACAGGAATTGAGACAAGCAAAGCAGATGGTCTCACCTCCCATTAAAAGGGGAGGGAGGGAGAGTTGCAGAGATGCATTTCTTACAGTCTTAGTAGGACTTCGGAGTAGCTGTTTCAGGACTGAGATCATTTGCCTTGATCCCGATGTAGCTGTATATCATAAATCAAGACTAATAATTGATACCTGAAATATAAAGGTAAGGTGCTTTGAAAGTAAAAATAATTCATTTTTAGGCTACTTTTTATAGTTATTCTTTGACTGTAAAGTCACATCAATTATTTGCCAGTGAGAGACATGAAAAGCATGGAACTGAGCTGAATAGGGCCAACGTAGATGCTGGGCTTGTCGATCAGAAGATCAGCAGTTCAGTGGTTCGAATCCCTAGTGCGATGTAATGGGGTAAACTCCCATTACTTGTCCCAGCTTCTGCCAACCTAGCAGTTCGAAAGCACATAAAAAATGCAAGTAGAAAAATAGGAACCACCTTTGGTGGGAAGGTAACAGCAGTCCGTGCATCTTTGCATTTAGTCATGCCGGCCACATGACCATGGAAACGTCTTCAGACAGCTCGGCTCTTTGGCTTAGAAATGGAAATGAGCACCACCCTACAGCCGGAAACGTCTAGCACCCATGTGCGGGGGAACCTTTACCTTTAGGATGGGCTGGAAAAATCAAAGGCTAATCATATATGCAGTATGTACCATATGCATCTAAATCAAAAGCATGCTAATGGACTTAGGCCAATGTCAAACACATAAGGCTCTTTTCAGGAGAATCTGCCAGAAGGGTTCTAAAAGTCAAGATGGTTTCCATGACACCACAAGCTACACCTCTTTTTCATGCATGGGGGGGAGCTAGATATCTGAGCAATAGGATGTACTCAAATGTGTACTGAGGAGAACTGGGAAAACAAAGGCATCTCAGTACGGAGGGAATAGTAGTGTAAAAATGAAGGTGATAGAAGCAGAACATAGGATTTTAAAAAACATCAATATGTCTTTGGGAGATGCGCGCGTGCGCACGCACGCACACACACACACAAACAGACAGTTTGTTTGTAGCTCCTGTTTTATCCAGTAGCTCATTCTAGCTTTGAAAAGCTGATGCCCCACCATAGCGGTTCTTAATATTAACAATTATAAGATGTGTATACTTCAATTCCCAAAATTCTACAGCCAATAGAAATCTGCTCATCTCAAAGCTGCCCCACAGCGGGATCCCTCCAGCTTCCATCCCTCCATCTCTTCAAGCCAGTTTACTTTGAATAAAACCCATTGCCAAACCCTAACCCAGCAGGGAGGCACTGGTTCATTTCCTTCCCTTTCCCTACAGGTTGATCACAACTAATTAATCAATTCATTTCAATTATGATCAGAGAAGAACAACTGTAACTGTGTTATATCGCTACACAAGTACAAGAATAAGCAATGAATCCCTCTATCCTAAGATGCTTGCTTAGGGATAGCACCCTCCTTAAAAGCACAGTATATATTCAAGCAACCTAACTCTCCCTATTTCCTCAGACGTTGATAGCCACAATTATTGGTGCAAAAAAGCTTACGTAGTGTAGCCATTTGTCTCACTGTCCTCTATTTCCCTAATTCTGGTCTATCTGAATCTTGCCTCGTCTTCTTCCCCTTGACTACTATCATGCCTTGAAAGGCACTTCCCAAGCACGTCCCACTGGTGAAATTTCCCTGCCTTCCAAGCATCTCCTTCCCTTTACAGCTATAGGGAAACATGTCAGCAGGGCAGAAGGTCCCATGCCTTAAAAGTAGCCTTTCTGCCTAACTTGCATTAAAGCTTTGGCTCCTATTCCCTTTATAGTAAGTAGTTCATTAACTTTCTCCTTACTCTATGGCAGTATTGGCGAATCTTTTCAGCACCAAGTGCCAAAATGTGCATGAATGTCAGAAACCAGAAAAGCAGTCTCCCGGTGTGCATGTGCATGCCGGGAAGATGATATTCCAGTTTCCAGTGCACACATGCGCACCAGCCCGCTGGTCTTCATGCTCGCATGAATGCCAGAAACCAGAAGACCAGATTGCCAGTGTACATGCGCATGGGGGGCTGCTTTTTCTGGCACTCATGCGCGTGTCAAACCAGCTGGCTGTTGTGCCAGAACCCGAAAGGGCAATGGCTTGTGTGCCTGGAGAGATGGGTTTGCATGCCACTTCCGTGGCATAGGTTTGCCATCACATCTCTACAGTATTTCTTTTTTTTCTCCTATGCCTTTTAGCTTCTGTCCTTTTCTTTCTCCCCTTGTGTGTCCAACTGTATGTCTGACTCTAAATCTTTCATTCCCTTTTGAAGGCTTTTCCACGGGCTTGACTCCAAAGGAGCCTGTGAGGGAGTCTGTGAGGTTTGACTCCAGAGCAGGGGAGGTTCTGGCAGTCACTACTTCTGGTTTGCTCATGGGTGGGCACACACTAGATGCACACTGTGCAGGCATGCACAGTACAAAAAAAATTGTTCTGTGCATGCACAGAATCCAAAACAAGATGGCCTCACTGTAGGCGTCACCCAGATAACCAATTCGGGGGCATGGCAGGCCTGAGTCGCTGCTGGTTCCCATGACCCAGACTACCAAACCACTCCCAGTTTGGCCAACTGGTCCAAACCAGTAGGAACCCACCACTGCTTCAGAGGAATCTGTGAGGAGGGAGCTAGAACAGAATCTCCACATTCTCAAAATCAGTTCAGTTCAGCTATTGAGTAGAGAAGCCAGAGTCTTGAATCTAAAATTGTTTCTTTAAACCAGAAGGCAAAAATTGGCATACAAGTTTTAGAGATAGAAACATTCCCAAAGAGCCAGTATTTTAGGCAGCACATGCGCATATATCTTTTAAGTTTTGATTGATATTCTTTCCTAAATAAAGAAACCCAGTGGAACATGTTCACGTGGGCCTTGGGGATTTTGATCAAGCAATTCAAAGGGACCCAGAGATCGGTTTTTATACTCTTGTATTTTATAGGTCAGGATCTGCTAATCATTTGTCCTCTGTAATTGAATAAAAATTCAAATTCAAATGACTTTATATGCCACCCAATCCCGAAGGACTCCAGGCGGCTTACAGAAATACATCTCTAAAAAGATAAAAATAAAAAATAGAGAAGAAAAGCAGATTAAAAACACTTCATGCACTCAAACTAGGCAGGGCTGGACCTCATTCATGAGGTCAACAGCCCCAGGCCTGCCAGAATAGCCAGGTTTTAGTAGCCTTTCAGAAGGCCGAGAGAGTGGGAAGGGTCCGGATCTCTGGGGCTAGATCGTTCCATAGGGTCGGAGCAGCTACAGAGAAGGCCCTCCCCCGAGGAGCCGCCAGACGACATTGTCTGGTCGATGGCACCTGGAGAAGGCCCATCCTGTGTGATCTTATCGGCCGTTGGGAGGTATGTGGCAGAAGACGGTCTCGCAGATATCTGGGTCCTAGGCCATGTAGGGCTTTAAAGGTGATAACCAGCACCTTGAAGTGCGTTCGGAGACCGATAGGGAGCCAGTGCAGCTCATGGAGGATAGGTGTAACATGGGTGTATCTCGGTACACCCAATATCACTCGCGCAGCTGCATTCTGGACCAGTTGTAGTCTCCGAACACTTTTCAAAGGCAGCCCCATGTAGAGCGCATTGCAGTAGTCAAGTCTTGAGGTGACGAGGGCATGAGTGACCATTTGAAGTGCTTCCCGGTCCAAGTAGTGCCGCAACTGGTGCACCAGGCAAACCTGGGCAAAAGCCCCCCTGGTCACAGCTGACAAATGATGTTCTGGTGTCAGCTGTGGGTCCAGGAGGACATCCAAGTTGTGGACCCTCTCTGAGGGGTGTAAAGTTTCACCCCCCAGGTTTAGAGATGGAATATCTGGACTGTCCTTGGGGGGCAACATCCATAGCCACTCGGTCTTCTCAGGATTGAGTGCAAGCTTGTTCCCTCCCATCCAGGCCCTGACAGCTTCCAGGCACTGGCACATCACTTCCACCACTACACTGATAGTTTAGGACAGGGATGGAAAACCTTTTTGGCATCAAGTGCCCAAACCGGAACATGAATGTGTGCGCACCAGAGCACTGGAAACATGAAGACCCGCTGGCTGATGCAGACATGCCTGTTTTTTGACCATTTTGGGACTGTTTTTCAGGCCATTTTCAGGCTGTTTTCAGGCCTTTTGGGGGCCATTTTCAGGTCAAATGCTTTAAATATTTTGGATCCTTTCCCACACTGCTGTACCTTGGAAAGAATAGCTAAAAACTGTGTCTGCAAAAGTTCAAATCTCACAAACACCTTTTAGAGCTTTGCAAGCTGCAATGGCGATAAGCGTGTCCTAAGCCTGTGATGGCAAACCTTTGGCACTCATGCCAGACGCAGAGCCCTCTCTGTGGGCATGCATGCTGTTACTAGCTGCTCTTCTGGTTTAAAAGAACAGGCCATTTGGGGGGTTCTGCGTTTCACCTCTGGCTTGCGTGCCATAGATTTGCCATCACGGGCTTAGGACATGTTTATCACCATTGCACTTTTGCAGACACAGTTTATAGCTATTCTTTCCAAGGTATAGCAGTGTGGGAAGGGATCCAAAATATTTAAAGCATTTGACCTGATTAATATTGATACTCTCTACAGTACTGTCCATGAATGATGGCATATAACAGGAAATATTCATCAATTTGGATAGATTTTGGTTAGTGTGCTCCAGGGGTGGGTTCCTGCCAGTTCTAAGCTCTTCTATAGAAGAGGTTTCACAAATCTACAGTGTCGTTTACCCCTGGTTCCAGTCCCTCCCCCCACCCGTCCACACAATCAAGATGAAGAGCGAGAGGAGGAATTCTGGGAGTTGAAGTCCACAAGTCTTAAAGCTGTCAAGTTTGAACACCCCGGGGGTTTTTTTTCTAAAGGGTTAGGGGTGCAAGGGTCTTGTAACTTGACAGCTTTAAGACTTGTGTGCTTCAAATGCCAGAGTTTCTGAGCCAACGTTTTGGTTGCTAAGCAAGAGCGTTGTTAAGTGAGTTTCACCACATTTTACAAGTTGGCCACGCCCACCCAGTCACATGGCTGCCAAACCTCCCCACCCAGTCACATGGCCGGCAAGCCACTCCCACCCGGTCACATGGCTGGCAAGCCACTCTCACAAAGCAGACCACACCTACAGAAGAGGTTCTAAAAAACTTTGAAACCCACCACTGGTGTGCTCATAATATTCTGTGCAAATTAAGATCTTTAATTAAAACTACATAGTAAGCCAACAACAATTGTCTCTATTTTACCAATTAGAAGGCATAGTATTAATTATATTGGTTAAGCCTTCATTTTCCAGTAATAGAAAGTAAAAGCTTATGTATTAACCCCAAAAACTCAATAAAGATAGTAATTGCACAATGAACAGAGTATCCTTCTATTAGTAACTACATTGCCTTAGTAGTATAATTGTTATATTTTGCGGTCCTGGATATTGGCTGATCCAAAATGAACGGTGACAATTAAAAAAAAATACTCTCCTTTGTTGGACTAACACAATGTGGAAGACAACAGCCAATAGCAATCAGAAGATTAGTCAAAGTCTGACATCTGGTGGCAAAATAGTGATACTGCAGTTTTTTATATAGACACATCCATAATCCTAAATTCTGGGTATACATTATATGTACTGAATGAGTATGAGAAAGAGCTCAATGAAAAAAATCATTGTGAAGCAACCAACAGATTTGCACTAAATATGACTAATAATAAAATGAAGTTTCCTAAATTAAAACAGTCTTGACTTGTTTAATAAAAAAAAATATTTTCTACCTCTTAGATTTCTATTACACATCAAGAGATCAGATGACTATTAGATTTTGTCTGATTTTTTTCCTTACAGGAATCTAAGTGCAGGCCATAAATCTTAGAAAGGGGGAAAAATCAAGTCTTACAGTAATCTCTCTAAATTATCAGACTCTATGACATTATCTGGGATAACTGCAAGCACTAGCAAGCCTTCATTCATGTTGGCAGTACAGTACTATATTAATATCAATTGACTATACCATAAAAGTATAGCTAGATGCTCAGGAGCTGAAAGGTTATCTAGGGGGGAAAATTGCTTAATATGAAACATGGATATATTTCAGAGAAGTGAATCATACATACTTAACCACAAATAATTCTCATTTAAATTGTAGCAAAATTTATTTTTGCAATCTTGCTATAAAATAATAAAATGAGGGGAGGGAGCAAGTGTCCAATTAAATCTAGTTGATTTTGGGCTGCACATTATTCAAGGGTAAGTGACAAATGCCTCTAATTCCTTTGTTTCCCATAATTTTAGTCTCCTTACCCCTATGGGAAAAAAGTATATTTAATTTCCCTTATTTACTGCATTTATATCATACCACAATTCAATGACATTCAGCAGCTTGCATGCTACATCAACAGCTTACAATATGCAAAAAGTTGGATTGTCATGAATTTTCGAGATTGATACATCTTTTCCTATTACAGGAATAATTTTGTTCATAGTCTGTGCTACTTTTCGTTCTCTGAAACTAATTCAGATGTGGTATTCAGCTGGTTCTCTCTGGTTTGGGTGAACCGGTAGCAGCAGCTGTGGGAAGATTTGCCCACCCGCCCCAATGTAATGTGCAAACACTGCATATGTGCAGACGCGGCGCATGCGCTCATATTTGCAACCAGTAGGGAAGGTAATTGAATCCCACTGCTGAACTAATTTATATGTAGTATCTGGATTTCCTGTTTATAAAATGGAAATTTTGGTACAGTAATAGATACTCAACCCTATTAAAGGGAACACTCTGTTACAATGCTTGTTTGTGTTTACTCAGAAGTAAGCCCCATTAAATTGAATAATGGCCTCATGTAAATTTTATTTTTATTTTTTTAGTTATGTATCTCATTTATAGAACCATCCATCTCATGAGCCAATGATTATCATTAATAATATTAAAAACATTTTTAAAAAACTATAAAAAGAGTTAAACAGAAATAATAGATGGGGGATAATAATAATAATGGAACTGGCTCACTAGTTCATCCATTCATAGAGGTCCCCAGGTCTGCTGGAACCAGGTCTTGAATGACATGATTGAAAGAATATAAGCAGAGGTGGGTTGCTTCTGGTTCAGCCCGGATCGTGCAAAATGGTGGTAGCGGCAGCAGGAGGTTCTGCCCATCCTCCCAGACACTTCTGCGCTTGCACAGACGTGTCATGAGCAAGCCCGCACGGAAGCACGCCCCAACCAGTAGTAAAAAAAATTGGCAACCCACTCCGAATATAAGGTTGCAAGCTATGCTATTACTCCAATTGCAAACACACTCTACTTTCTAAAAATATATTGCCTTCTCTGGGGAAGATATTTTCCTTCCTGTTGGAATACATGTTAGAATGTATTTTGTACCGCAACAACTACAGAATTATTCAGCCAGTAGATGGCAGTTTGCATCTGTGGTTATAATCTATGGCTCCTTTATGTTCTGAGGAGAGTTTCCTGTGACAGTTGAAACCCTTAAGCAGCAAGGCCCATAGTGTCTGTACAATTTATTTTGATTTGTATGGCTATGTAACCATTCTCTGCTACCAATCTGTATGGCTATATAATAATCCTCTACTGCCTTTTTATATAATAAAACATATGTTCCTAATACTTCCACTCCTCAAACCTCTTTCTCTTCCCTCCAATTAATTATTTTCCTCTAATACTGCTGTTTGGCTAAATAAATACTTTTTCCATTGATGAATTTAAAGGTGTGATGGACTGCAATAGATGGGATGATTTTTATCAGGCAGAAAAGAGTTACAGTTTTGCTAATAGACTAGACTAGACTAGACTAGACTAGACTAGAATAGAATAGAATAGAATAGAATAGAAGAATAGAATAGAATAGAATAGAATAGAATAGAATAGAATTCTTTATTGGCCAACTGTGATTGGACACACAAGGAATTTATCTTTGATGTATATGTTCTCAGTGTACATAAAAAGACATGAAAAGATATATTTGTCAAGACTCATAAGGTACAACATTTAATGATAGTCATAGGGAACAAATAAGCAATCAGGAAACAATCAATATCAATATAAATCGTAAGGATACAAGCAACAAAGTTACAGTTCTACAGTCATAAGTGGGAGGAGATGGGTGATAGGAACAATGAAAAGACTAATAGTAATAGTAATGCAGTCTTAGTGAAAAGTTTGACAGTGGTGTGGAAATTATTTGTTTAGTAGAGTGATGGCAGGGGAAAAAACTGTTATTGTGTCTAGTTGTCTTAGTGTGCAGTGCTCCATAGCGTCGTTTTGAGGGTAGGAGTTGAAACAATTTATCTTCAGGATGCAAGGAGTCTGTAAATATTTTCACAACCCTCTTTTTGACTGGTGCAGTGTACAGGTCCTCAATGGAAGGCAAGTTGGCAGTAATTGTTTTTTCTGCAGTTCTGATTATCGTCTGTGTGTCTTGTTGGGTTGCAGAACCAAACCAGATAGTTCTAGAGGTGAGATGACAGACTCAGAGTCTACTTGTTACTATCATTTAATAATCATATGGATTTTTCCAGAACAGGTCATAGATAAAAATAAAATTCCTTAAGGTCAGAGTCAACACTTGGTGATTGCATAGACACGTCCATACAAATTTTAGTGGAAACAACATGTTAAGTGCTTGAACATTATCTTCTGATTTAAAAAAAACAACATTCAATTTTGAATACAGCTGTGAGATTTCTTGGTGCTTCTAAGCTAACTATTTCTGCTATTAGTCAAGGTCACCTAGAATCAGAGTTTATAACCAAATGAAATGTGTGTGTGTGTGTGTGTGTGTGTGTGTGTGTACACACACACACACACACATACATACATACACATACATACACATACACACAATCCTTTAATTCCTTTATTTGGGGTTGAGCAGGGGTGGGTTTTGCCAGCATTACTGCGTGTTCGGGGTGCATGCGGTTTTGCGTGCGCACTCAATTGCCTATAAATAAGTCTGTGCATGTGCAGAACAGTTAAAAAGGTCAAAAAAGATGTCACGGCAACCAGGGAACCGGTTCGGGGGGTGGCGAGCATGCAGTCCCTACCGGTTCGGAGACCCAGTTGCCATTTCCACTACCAGTTCCACCGAACCAGTGTGAACCGGTAGGACTCTGGGTGGAGTCGCGACTGAATAGAGCTGAGCATTTACTGGTCAGATGCCCTTCCTGATGCCTACACAGAGTTCTCAGAGATATTTTCTCTTGCACCCTGATAGAGAAACATCTGCCACTGCCTGGGATTGAACTCTCAACCTTCCTAATGGAAGGTGAGTGTATTCACCTCTAGGCCACCACACCACTCAAATATATAATATACATATAAAGATAGGGTTTGTTCTGACACAATTAACATAAGTAGTGGTATGAACATCACAGTGATTCTCTCAAAAACCAGATTAGATGCAGAATTGGGCACTAATTTATGAGATCTATTGAACATTGTGTAGCATAAGTCATAATGTCCCTTTATTTTGTTGCCAGGAGCAAGAATTAGAAGTCATACCTGCAATTTTTGTTCTATTTATGGAGATTCTTTGCTATGCATTCATCAGCCTCTTATTGTCCCTGAAAATTGTGCAATCACCTCACAGTGGAAGTGGAATATAGTTTTCCTGATTGTTCCCCCCCCCCTTTTTTTGTTTAATACTTTCTTCATTGATTAATTTTACTTGTGCACATGCACTAATGCTATTGGAACATTTATCATGTGTGCTCTGCTTCATGTTCAACTGGAAAATCAACCATATATAATGGGTTACATAAAGCTATTATATGGCATTTTGCTGCTAAATTTCTCTTGAACAATCCAGAAGGGCTCCAGGGTTAGGGTTAGGGTTAATATAGGAACTCCTTCAGTCCAAAGCCAATGAATGTGCATTCCTATCCTACTTCAGAGTTTATTAAACATGCTAATAAGTGTCATTTATCTCCTGACAAACTAATATTTCCAGATAAGAATGACTAATAGCAGCACTGACAGCTCCAAGTCAGAGTTTCTTAGGATCTGGGGAAATTGTGGAATTCCCACAAACAATTATATAAAACCAAAATATTATAGAAGTCAATTCTTTTCTCATTGTTATACATTGTACCTCATTATAGCAATCAATCACATTATCCATAAGCAGCACCTCGGAGCAGGGATTAACACTATTTTATATTTTACAGCCAACCAATTAATTTTTCATAATCTTTGTTAATGTCTTTCTCATCTGCTTTCTGGTTTTGGTCCAACTTTTGTTAACTTTCTTAGAGTTGATGAGCTCAGATTTCCCTGGGGTTAAGCCTCGGGAATTATATTTGCTTGTCCAGGACTTATGTATGAGGGGCAGGGAGACAGCTGGTGTCATGGTTGCTTGCGGTCATTTTTTACCTCTTTAGAAATTTTAATATAATTACCTTTATTTTTTCCCCTTTTCCTAATCAGATTGACATTAGCTGTCATGTATTAAACTCAGCTGCTTCGCACACTGCACTTGATTGACAGGTTCTCTGCAGTACATGTGTCACTATGGAATATTAATCCTCCCCAAAACCTGTGCTTTCCAGATCAGAGGGTGTATTATAAGCATTTCCCTCACCACAGCCACCAATATTCTCCTTAATAGCATTAGGCATGAGTGCAAGCTCAATTAATTATGTACTTGTCCAACCTCATGCAGTAATCACAGCAGAGAGGTTAAATTTGGCACTCAAAATTTTCCTGAATTCTGTAACCAGGAACGATTTTTGGAATACAAGTGGGAAAGTGTTACTTCTGTAACATTTCTTTCAAAAAACCAGACAGTGAAAACCTAAGCCCTCAACAGACGATGAAGGAGAAAGATTTTAGCCCAGACTTTTCCCTGACATTGTCAGTTTTATTTTGTATATACCATATTGAATCTAAAAACAGATGATGCCATAAAAAGGAGCCAGTATAAAACTCCAATTTGGATTCTAGTCATCACATTATTATTTAGCAAGTGAGAGCTGTCAAACTTGTGGCCCGTGGGCTAGATGTGTCACACGCTAGCCACACCCACCCCTGGTTTAGCAAAGGGGGGAAAGTCTTGATATGTCATGTGATGTCGCCGTGAGTTTGACACTCCTGGCTTAGATAAACAATATTGACAAAATGGTAGATGCCAAACATGTGTCTCAGTGGCTGATTCCTGAACAGCAGATTTTCTCACAGCTACAAGAATGGTAGCCTAGAATAGATATGAAACACCCCTGCTCACCTTGATATCAAGACTAGTACAATGATATCTCAAGAGAAGGTCTTTTAGTATTATAAACCTTTCAACTACAAAACCTTGCCTCAGTCAAGGAAGGGAGGGTGGGAGGGCGGGAAGAAAAGGAAGGAAGGAAGGAAGGAAGGAAGGAAGGACTCTCTTCCCAAGAATGGAGAATTTTGGCTTTCTAGCCCTCTGTAGCCATAGGAATGATCCTATAGAGCCATGATGGTAAACCTATGGATATGTGCCACAGGTGGCATGTGGAGCCTTCGGGCACACGAGCTGTTGCCCAGCTTAGCTCCACCGCGCATGTGCCTTCAAACCGGCCAGCTGATTTTTTAGTCTCTGCCGCGCATGCAGGAGACATGCATGCATGTAGGGGGGGCTGGGGAGGGTCACATGTGTGCATGTGCAGAGGTGGGGCATGTCCCCTCCCGTGCCCAATTTTGGTCTTAGGATGCTTCAGGGAGGCTGCCTAGGCCCAAAATGGCCATGGGGATCATGTGCGCATGCATGGGGGTGGGGGAAGCATGGGGGTCACACATGCATGTGCATGGGCAGCGGCTGTACACGTGTGTGTTGCATGGCACTTTGCAATGCACTGTCACAACCCACATGTGCACTTTTGGCAAGCGAGGACAAGAAGGTTAGCCATGTTCTTGCTAGGTATAATTACAGAGTGTACAGTTATAGAGACTAATTTGATTCTGAATTTAACAACGGCAGCAAGATTGTTTGGTGGCGCAGTATTGGAAGAAGGAAGAATTCCCTACTATTCAATAATGGACATTAAAGTAGTGAACTTAGCAGAGATGGCCAAAATTTCAGCATATCTCAAGGATCATTCAGATCAGAAATACAGGCTGGAATGGAGAAGAGGATTGACTACATTCAAATAAATATGGACTAAGAAATTTCAATTAGCTTATGAATGAATGAACAAGGAATGTTACAATTTATCTATGTTAGCTTAATAAAAGGGAATTTAAAGTACAAGAGGAAGTAGGATGCTGTAGTTAGTTAGCTTATCTTAGTGCATCATAAGATATGTGACTAGAGAAATCAGCTTCCTCCCTCCCCCCATTCTATGGAGAGAAGTTATTGCATAAGCAACAAATAAAGGACTTACTTTAAAAGAAAACAACAAAGACATGGAAAAAACGTCTTTAAGTACTGTTAGACATATGCTAGTTCAAAGGAGATTAAAAGAAATAGTCTTCTTCAAAACTTAGTATGTGACAAGGATTTCACCTAGAACACTATAACAGGGCATTGGGAGATTCTTGAAAGACATAATATGATGCATCTGCTACTATAACAGAGATATTGTCTGATATTTAAAAAGTGCAACTTGCATAAAAGCACTCAATTACTGACCATGTCCCTGAGAATGTAAATAACAGAGACAATAGAGAAGACAATAAATATACTTAACTGCACGTATCATAGAAATAAAAATTAATCTTCTGAAATTTAGCTAGCTAAACATTCTATACATTTATTCTTCTTGAGGTAATTATTGCCTGAAACAGATTTTTCTGTATATCATTTATTCCTGGATCCCTGCTTTAGATAATCCCTGAGGATTCCAGTCAGTTTATTCTGAAGCCATTTTCCCAACTTTGGCTATCCACTTCTCTTCTTTCAGAAAACAAGAGTTTTTCCTGTCTATAGCAGAAAAGTACCTCTCTCTATGTATATGAGACACGCATGAATTGCTCCATTTGAATTAAACTCCGATGTGTGGAATTGGGATTGTGAATGTCTTCTTTTTGCCATGGCATGTGGCCGAAATTCTAGAATATGGAGAAGGCAGATTGGTTCACAGAAATTGCTCATCAAATTGTTTAGAAACTTCTCCCTAATCCTCACTTGGCCCAAGAGTTGTTGCAGCAGCATTTGAATGGGCATTTGTCCAATCTCTTCTAAAACCCCAACAACCATTATACCTCAGTATTATCAAGTATAACTAGCCATTGCTTCTGCAAGCAAGTTGTTGCATCAGAATAGATAGTCTAAGGCCCTGAGGCTGACATGATTCCAGAATGTCTTCATTTGAGATGGGAAACACAATTGGAGTAGGTGTTAAAATTATTGTACTATAAGATTTTGAAGTTAAGGTTAGAATTAAAAAGGTTTCCCCTGTCCAATTATGTCCAATTCTAGAGGGCAGGGCTCATCTCTGTTTCTTAGCTATGAAGACAACGTTGTCTGAAGACACTTCCTTGATTATGTGTTAATTCCATTACTGTATGCTGAGGCACGTGGAACACTGTTGCTTCCCACTGAAGTGGTACCTATTTATCTACTTCTTTTTCTTCTTCTTCTTCTTCTTCTTCTTATTATTATTATTATTATTATTATTATTATTTATTATTATTATTATTATAATACAATTGTATCACAGCGGCCAGTTGTTTTGCCAGATTTGGCATTGGTTACTAGTCGGCCCCACCCAGGGGCCTAGTACGTTGTAACATATTTCGTAATATGCGTGCAGATCCAAGCAGTACGGCTTTTTGCATTTGACTGATGGTTATTTTGTCAATTTTTTAACTGTTTTAGATGTAATTCCAGTGCTTTTGGAATAGCACCCAGTGTGCCATTACCACTGTAATTACCACTGCTGGCTTGTGCCATAGTCGTTGAATTTCGATTTTAAGTCCTGGTATTTTGCGAATTTTTCATGTTCCTTCTCAGCGACCCTGGCTGTCACCTGGTATTGCCATGTCTATGATTGTGACCTTATTTTCTCAACCAGTATGATGTCTGGTGTATTATGCTCCAGTATTTTGTCCGTTTGTATGCGAAAATCCCACAAGATCTTGACCATCTGATTTTCGGTGACTTTTCAGGCTGATGTTCCCACCAGTTTGTTGCTGTTTTAATATTATAATTTTTGCACAAAATTCCAATGGATCATTTGTGCTACTGAATTGTGCCGCAATTTATAATCAGTCTGCGTGATTTTTTACAGCAGCTGAGTATGTGATCAACAGTTTCATCAGCTTCTTTGCAAAGTCTGCATTTGGCATCATCAAAGGATTTTTCGATTTGGCCTTAATGGCATTTGTGCGGATAGCTTGTTCTTGCGCAGCCAGGATTAGTGACTCTGTTTCTATCTTTAATGTACCTGTTGTTAACCATAACCAAGTTGTTCACTGTCCACTTTATCTTTATTTTTTCCAGAAATTGGCCATGCAGTGCTTTGTTCTGCCAACTCTCCATTCTTGATTTTATCACATCTTTTCTATATTCTTGTTTCGTCTGTTGGGCCTTCAGTAGATTTTTGTTCTTTACTTCAATTAATAGATGTTCTTGACTTTCTTTTAAATAATCAGCCAGTGCATGTTTTTCTTCTTCAACTGTTTGCTTCACTTGTAATAATCCTCTGCCACCTGATTTTCGGGGCAGGTAAAGTCTATCAGTATCACCACGTGGATGTAAACTGTAGTGCATTGTCATTAGTTTCCTGGTTTTTCGGTCCAAAATGTCCAAATCAGCTTGTGTCCAGTTAACTATACCAGCTGTGTATCTTATAACTGGTATTGCCCAGGTATTTATGGCCTTGATTGTATTTCCACCATTCAATTTAGATTTCAAAATTTTCCTAACTCTGTTGGTGTACTCTCGCCTGACAATAGTTTTTACTTCTCCATGCTTGATATTATCCAACTGCAGAATGCCTAAGTATTTGTAGGCTTCATTTCATTGCATTTAATTAGTTGGCCATTGGGCATTTCAATTCCCTCAGATGCAGTGATTTTGCCTCTTTTTATGGATACAGTGGCGCATTTTTCCATGCCAAACTGCATTGAAATATCAGTGCTGAATACTCGGACTGTATTTGTCAATGATTGGATTTCTATTTCTGACTTTCCATAGAGTTTCAAATCATCCATATATAGTAAATGTGAAATTTTTTCAGCTTCTTTGGCTGTTTGGTAGCCTAATTTCATTTTTTTTAAGATTACTGATAGTGGGATCATTGTGATGATGAAGAGAAGAGGTGAAAGTGAATCACCCTGGAAAATTCCTCGCTTGATATTAACCATTCCGTAGATCTCATTCCCTACTGCCAACTCAGTTCTCCATTGTTTCATCGCCTTTTCAGTAAAGGATGTAATATTTTTGCTAATGCCAGTTGTTTCTAAGCATTTTATGATCCAACTATGTGGCAGTGAGTCAAATGCCTTTTTGTAATCAATCCAGACCATATTCAAGTTCATTTTTCTGTTCTTACAATTTTCTAATATCATTTTATCAATTAGGAGCTGATCTTTTGTGCCCCTGCTCCTTCTTTTGTTGCCTTTTTGCTCTACTGGCAAGATGTTGTTTGTTTCCAAATAATCCATCATGTTATCTGCAATAATGCCTGTGAGTAATTTGAAGGTTGTTGGCAAGCATGTTATTGGTCTGTAGTTTCATTATTATTATTATTATACAATTGTATCACAGCGGCCAGTTGTTTCGCCGGATTTGGCATTGGTTACTAGTCGGGCCCCACCCAGGGGCCTAGGACGTCGTAACGTATTATTATTATTATTATTATTATTATTATTATTATTATTATTATTATTATTATTTAGTTTTGTATGCCGCCTACTCTCGGAAGACTCAGGGCGGCTTACAATAAAAAAGGGAAGGGTTTCAAATAATTACCTGTTCTGTCCCCCCTTCTCTGCTCCGCTTCTCTTACAAAGCAAATCACTTCTCCAAGTGTCTCCTTGAATCAGGGTTACAGAAAGCAAATCACTTATCCAATTGTTTCTCACAAACAAACTACGACCGATGAACGATGAACGTTGACTTCTGCCACCAGGGCGTGGCACCATCAGTCCTTTTATCTCCAGAAGACCACACTAACGAGCCCCATCTGCATTGTTATTCCTTCATCCTGACTCAACTCATAGCAATTGAGTCACAACAATTACCATATTTTTCACAGTATAAGATGCACCAGGGTATAAAACGCACCATGACACACCTAGATTTTCACCTTCTTTTTTGGGGGGAAAGATGTGTCTTATACTCCAAAAAATATGGTAGGTTTGCAGGAGCTAGAGCAAGTTACAATACAATACAATACAATAGCAGAGTTGGAAGGGACCTTGGGGGTCTTCTAGCCTAGGCAGGAAACCCTATAGCATTTCAGGCAAATGGCTATCCAACATCTTCTTAAAGACTTCCAGTGTTGGGGCATTCACAACTTCTGGAGGCAAGCTGTTCCACTGATTAATTGTTCTAACTGTCAGGAAATTTTGTCCTCAGTTCTAAGTTGCTTCTCTCCTTGATTCGTTTCTACCCATTGCTTCTTGTTCTACTCAGGTAACAGGAGCCTGGGTCTCAAAGCCAGGCTATTCAGCTTTCCCACTGACAAGGTCAGCATCTTTATCTACTGAGCCATTGTGCCTCCAAGTTAGGATTAAAGTTAAATAATGTTTTAAAAATAAACACATCACTTGACACTCTGTCGGTCACGTTTCTCATGCAAGAAAATATATAAAATGCTGTTAACCTGGGGGGGGGGGTTATATCACAATCCTACCATGCAGCCTTTATTCTTCCTCAAAAAATTTTTAGAATACACCCAGCATCAAAAAAACTCATTCTTCCTTTAGACCACATGGTTGTTACCAGGACTTCCATTTTATTCCTCCTACTTCAATATGCCATGAAGTTTTCAAGGTCAGTGTTTTGCTTTGGTTCTGCATTTCTTACTACCATGCCAAGATTTTATAGATTAAATGAGAATACTGTCAGCTTTGGAAGCCATATTAACATTGGAAGCTTCAACTCTGCCACATTCTTGTGCTTGGGAAATTAGGAGGAAGGATTTAGTAGAGGGAATGTAGTTAGACACAACAGCATTCTTCTTTTCAGTCAAGGTCATTGTATTCCTGCACCTGGAGGACGAGTGGTCGAAGTGATGTCTCAATTTGGGAGGGATTGAAATTGGGTGCAGGGCAGTAGTGGTTTTCAAATTTTTTAGAACCTCTTCTGTAGGTGTGGCCTGCTTTGTGGGAGTGGCTTGCCAGCCATGTGACTAGGTGGGAGTGGCTTGCCAGCCATGTGACTGGCTGGACGTGGCCAACTTGTAAAATGTGGTGAAACTCACTTAACAACGCTCTTGGTTAACAACCAAAATGTTGGCTCAGAAACTCTGGCATTTGACATGCAAGTCTTAAAGCTGTCAAGTTACAAGACCCTTGCACACCTAACCCTTTAGAAAAAAAAACCCCAAGGGTGTTCAAACTTGACAGCTTTAAGACTTGTGGACTTCAACTTCCAGAATTCCTGCTCTCGTTCTTCATCTTGATGATGTGCAGACGGGCGGGGGGAGGCATCTGGAACCGGTTCTAAATGGCACTGTAGTTTTGTGGACCCTCTTCTATAGAAGAGGTTAGAACTGGCAGGAACCCACCCCTTCTTCAGTCCTAGTAAAACACTTGAACTCCTTAATCACACACGTTTGCATTTTAGCTGCAGTCCAACATTATATTAAATACAGTATGTTTATGCCCATTTAAGCAAATTATTTTTAATAGCTGCAGCCTATCCAATATCTTGAAGGTGTGCGATTGGTTTTGTAATGTAATTCTGATTATGTTGTAAATATATCCCAGATATATTCAGAACTCTCTTTGTGTGACTGTGCTCACACTTATATTCTTGCCAGGTTTAAAAGACAATTTCATCTAACCGTGCTATACATCATTAAGCTTGGTGGGGGGAAAAAGTTTGCCCATTACTGCTGTTTTAACATCTTACCCCATCTTGTCTCATTAGCAGGAACTGATTGAGCATGAAGGTGTTCCCTGGCTGTCACTAGATAAAGTAGGTGTTCTTGGCTTTCATCTGTTCTGAGTTCTCCTTGTCTCATTATCTTTACAAGGTCAGTTTCTTTGACACAGGGATTGCTTGCTTAGCACTCCATTCTGGCAATTATTTGTCTGGCAAGTTAAGTGGATTCTAGGTCTATCTCAGCTGTGAAAACATCTATATGTATAGGCCAAATTTGACTAGTGCTCTAGTCCTGACTGGGATTGGGCGGCCTATAAATCTATTAAATGAAATGAAATGAACGGTATAGTTTTGTATTGCTATTTTGAACATTACAAATGATAGATTGGTGACTATCACTGTTATTTGTTGGAAAATATATATATATCATTTCTGCTAATAATAAATAAAATACATACCCTAACTGTTGGGAAAAATGTTTAGTTTTCAGCCCTGTAAATGAATACTTACAGCCTGTATTAGGCATATGTATCAGATTTTCCATGCTGCCGTGGCAAAATGAATGGATCAGAATCTATTGCTTCCTAATTCTCTCCTTCCGCAAAGGTTTCTGTTCCATCAAATGTACTGTGCAGTGGATTGCAATTCAGCAGTTATAGAAGAAGAAATAGTTCTTATTAATGTGTGATGACATGATAAAGAAAGGAGAGAGAGAAACATTGGTTGTCATGAGTCATTAAGGCCTGCCCTCAAATCATTTTTATTCTTGGATGAAATCTCGTAGATGAAAAGATTCAGGTATATAGGATGAGAAAGATCCATGGTTTTACTATTTTACTGTACCATAATATGTTCTGCTCAGCCCACTCTCTTCTCTAAGGCTGAATTTTCATTACTATGAATTAATCAGATGCTGTATCTAGCAACTGATAGATTAATCTCACAGTAAATATAAGTGGTCTTTTATTGCATATTCATAAGTTGGCTCTCATGCTTTAAGGACCACAAAACCCAGGTGTAGTAATCTGGATTTGTCCAGGGTATTTTTTCTAGGTCTAAAATTGCAAGCAGGTTAGATTAAACTTTCTGCAAAAGTAACACGGTACATTATAAAATATCAAATCCTGTCTGATTTAGTGCACTTCAAGAGCTTCTGATTTGTCTAGTTGTATCCAGGAGGAAAGAGTCTATTTTAGGATTCTGTGAAGTAAACAGTATGTAGTCCTTAAGGTCAAACAAGTACAAAGTCTCTGGAATAAATGATTAATAGAGATACACAGCATGTCAGAGCTGGTTCCAGAGATTTGCTAAAATACAGATAAATTGGAATCTGACAAAAATAAATTGTGTTTAATAACCCTTAAAACGTGATCCCTGAGGCATTTTGCAGCCCACCAGTTTCCCCTTGTTCAACTACTTTCATCTTAATTTATAGGAGATGAAAACTAGTAAAACTAATGTTAGAGCTTTAAATAATAAGATCGCTTATAAAATCACTCCCTTTATCACATATCAAATGCACCTTCTTCTTCCTTTTCTTCCACTAAAACTTTCTGGTTATATTATTCAGCAATCACAATTTATCATCAGCTTAGAATGTATACTATTGAAAGGAGAATAGTGCCATTCCTATTTAGAAGGAAAGTGCAATGTAATCAAAAAATATTTTGGATAAAGTTGATAAAAAAGTAAGTCCAAGAAATGGTCTCTGAAACATGGCCTGGAAATTGCATTAAAGTTTATATCTATGTTTCCTCATCCACCTTTGAAATAAACCTGCAGACTCAAAATAAAAATCAGATTAGGAGAGCCAGCAGGATACAATTAACTTAAGGATGCAAAAAGGACTATTCCCCAAAGTACATGTAGCCACTAACTTTCTTTTGCAACTCCAAAGCCTCTTAGAGATGTGTTTGGGGGGAAGGAGGGATTTACCCTGAGTTGATTATTTATTTATTCATTTAATTAAATGTATTGGCTGCCCAACTCCAGTGAATAAAATGGGTATCTTTCAGTGGTGGGATTCAAATAATTTAACAATCGGTTCTCTGCCCTAATGATTTCTTCCAACAACCAGTTCACCAAACTGCTCAGAAAGTTAACAACTGGTTCTACTGAAGTGGTGCGAACTGGCTGAATCCCACTACATCTTAGACATTAATCATGTTTTACCAGAGATTTGATTCATGAACTTTAAAGGGTTTTTCTTTCAATGTTAATTTAACCTATCTGCATAATCTAAATGGGTGGGCCCAAACCTTTTGGGCATCGTGTAGAGATGTTTTTCCGCAGACTGGAGGGAATGTGGTTTCTTGTGCTGCCTGCATCCCATGTATGGGACTTTCCTTGTTGGCACGGCCCTGTTTCTGGCATGTCGCAGATCAGTGCTGGTCCACAGACCAGATGTTGGAGACCCCTGATCTAAACAGTTGCATAACAGCATGTATTAGTAGTTTTCAGATGACAGGAATTAATGTGTGCTTCTACTAAGTGCCTCTCCCACCCAACCCCATCCCACAAAAAAGCAACTACTGTATTTTTAGGAGTATAAAATGCACCAGAGTATAAGACGCACCAAGATTTTAAAGAGGGAAATTAAAAAAAGGTTTTGCACTCTGCAGACCTCCCCAAAATGGCCTGTTTTTCACAAAAATGGGCCTGTTTTTGTCCAAAAAAGGCCATGCATAGCCTTTAAGAAGCTTGTAGAGTGCTCCTGGGAGCTGGGGGGCGGGGAGGGGGCAAAAACAAGCAAAAAATGGCCTGTTTTTCACAAAAACGGGCCATTATTTGTCCCAAGAGGCCATGCATAGTCTTTAAGAGGGTTATAGAGTGCTCCTGGGGGCTGGGGAGGCAAAAACGGCCTGTTTTTCGCTTATTTTAGCTCTCCCCAGCCCCCAGGAGCACTCTGGAAGCCTCCTGCATGGCCATTTTTGTGAAGGGGGCAGAGTTTTGGGAGGCAGAGTTTCGGGAGGCAGAAAATGCTGTATTCAGTATATAAGACGTACCCAGATTTTTAGCCTCTTTTTTGAGGCAAAAAGGTGCATCTTATACTCCAAATAATGTGGTATGTCATTATGCAGAATTAGAAGGGAGGACAGATGGATGGATGGATGGATGGATGGATGGATGGATGGATGGATGGATGGAAGGAAGGAAGGAAGGAAGGAAGGAAGGAAGGAAGGAAGGATTAGTGTATTTGTCCAAGTGGAAAATGGGATTATTGTAATGTCCTGTGTTCTGTGTGATTATCTTGCTTCTGATGAGGAAAGTGGAATGTTTATAAGACATTGCTTCTTCTAACAGTAAATTCAAATCTAAACCATTAAAAAAGTGAAATGGCAATTAAGCATCAAGCATTTGTTTTATTTTCTTTAATACAGATAGAATTTACTAATTGAAAGCAAAACAATACATATAAAAGCAGTAATTCACAGCTTTAGATATCAGCTCCAAATTAAAATAAGCACCATTTGCAGTCAGCAATGTTCATATGCCACATGTATGTATGTACAGCTGGTACAAAATTAAATCTGATCACTGTTTGCGTGGTATGCATGCTGCATATAAAGTAGCTTGTCATTGCCCCAAAAAAGAATAAATCCTTAGAAACCTATGGATACAGAAATGCAACCTGAAAAAATAGAAAGATTAATGGTGCAATGAGGAAGAAAATAAAAATGACAGAACAGATATGACCAACATCTCATTAGATGTTGAATTTTTGTACATTTGAAATAAATTTGTATCTAATATGCCTTGTTTCTGATAACCTGTCACTGAGTTATACATAACAATGGTTTTAAAGTTCTTGCTTACTATTTGGTAGACACAATTTTTACATCTGTTTGTGCAAAATTAACTGTTGACTCCCACAGATTTTGTACTCTTTACAAATGGTGCCTTCTGCTTAATCCTGCAATGTCTTTTATATTAAAGCAAACAGCACTGCAAGACTTTATGAGCCTTCTGGAAGTTGAGTCATTGCAACTGGATTTCTTTTCTTGTTGGTTCCGAACATTTAGTTGCTTATCCAAGTAGCTTCTTCAATCTGAGCAAGTTGCTTAGGAGGGCCCCATAGAAATCATTCAGAGAAGTTTCATTTCTCACCTAATCTGGATAGGCTCATTAGATGAGTAGGCAAAGAGTTGAGAAGTAAATTTTCAACACCTAAGTCCCTTATCCTTGGTGGGTCCTTAAATATGGCCTCCCTGGTGAACATGTGAAGTGGTCTTAATCTACCTGGGGACTGATGAAAGAGCAGCATACAAAATGACACAGATTGTTTCTGAGGCCTCCAGTTTCTCTAAGGGAAGGATTTTCCACTTTGGAATAAAATATTAGGTTTGCTACCCAGAATCATTTGTGGAGATGAGTAGCTACAGTATATAAATGGATTAAATAATAAAAACATAAAAAAACATTGTCTCTTTTATTGGAAACAACTCTCTGATTCTGGGTCCAGGTTTCCATTGTTCTCTGTACTCAGGCCTTTGATTCTGATGGAAGCCTCTGGTCCCCCAAAACCTGGCCTGACCCACAATGAGCAATGCTTGTACCTCTGCCTCTGAGTTTCTCCTGCTAATGTTTCAGATATCAAGATGTGTCGTAGGGCTTATTGGCTCATTATTCCCAGTTATCTCAGAAAATGTATACTGTAATACGAAGTCAACTTCTATTTGTCTGACTTACTTACTTACTCTTCTTTCCTTCCTTCCTTCCTTCCTTCCTTTCTTTCTTTCTTATTCTTTCCTTCTTACTTACTCTTTCTTTCTTTCTCTTTCTTTCTTACTCTTTCTTACTTTTTCTTTCTTACTTACTTTTTCTTTCTTACTTACTTTTTCTTTCTTACTTACTTTTTCTTTCTTACGTACTCTTTCTTTTTTCTTTCTTTTTTCTTTTCTTTCTTTCTTTCTTTCTTATCAGCTGGCAAAAGACATGGTGTTCCAGAGTAATGATAAGCTAAGGCTGGGCCAAAATGTCGAGAAAGGAGACCTTCATATTGCACAAGAGCTGAGGTGGTGCTGTGATTACAATGCAGTATTGCAGACTGATTCTACCCACTGCCAGGAGTTCAATTCTGACCAGCTCAAGATTGACTCAGAATTCCATCCTTCTGAGGTCAGTAAAATGAATATTCAGCTTATTGGGGGAAATATGCTGACTCTGTAAACCACTTAGAGAGTGCTGTAAAGCACTGTGAAGTGGTATATAAGTCTAAGTGTTATTGCTATTGTATTCTCTGAGTAGTTGAATTTTTCTTTCAGATGTCTCCTGTTGGCATTTTTGAGTCTCCTGACAAGATAACTGGCATTGTTTTTTGGTAGCCATCTGCCTCCCTGGTTACCTACTCTTTCTCATATGAAAAAGACAAATATGATAATAGGATTTGGCCAAAAGTTAAGAAATCAAGGAAGTTACAGACCATCATAAAGATAATTGTATAATTACTTTTAGACATCTTGTGAATAAATAAGATATGAACACCATATTTAGAGGATAAGAATTTCTAAAAATATTTCCTTTCAAAACAATTTTCAGAAGCATAAGACCTGGTAAGAAAGAAATGATGGAGATATTTCCTTCATGGCATTATGGCAAACTATTAATTCCACAAAAAGGAATGGCTGAAGAATAGAATAGGAATAGAAGGCTGCCCTACAGATTTAATTGCTAGTTAAGTCTAAATGGTACTAGCTCCATTCTCTCTTCACCAAAGCTAATCAGGTCAACACTTATAAAATCTTACATTACCATTCAATTATCAGTTCCTGCCTTTCCATAACACCACTTGAAGTTCTGTATGAAATTTCTTATGAAAAGGTATGCTGTTCATTATGCCTTCCTAGTACAATGAGGGCAAGGCTTGCTCCATCATCAACCGTACTGCCCAGTGGTGGATTAAGGCTTACTGGTGCCCTAAGCACTGACAAATCTTGGTTCCCTTCCTTTTTACATACTGTAGAAATCTTCACTGTTTTTTTTTCTTTCTCAACTTTTGGTCTAGTGCCCTAAGCACATGCTTAATCTACTTAATGGTTAATACACCACTGGTAGTGCCTAAGAGGTACAAGTGTACAATTATTAGGTCAGGCTAGATCCCAGCTGTAGAAATGAGCTTTATAGCACAATATAGTTTGGGGAGGAACAAAGTGGGTTGAAGCCTGGATACAAAATCTGCAAGGCTGAATAATGAGCACACGTCTAGGTTTTGGTTTTGTTTCATTTTTTTGTAGATATGATGAAGTTGATGGGAGTTTATTTTCAGCTAATTTCAGTGTTTGTACTATAGCTTTTGCATAGAAGTAGTCCTTGGCTTAAAATCATAATTGAGCCTGGAAGTCATGTTGGTTATTAAGCAGGTCACCATGTGACTACACCAAATCTTGCAACCTTTTTATATTAGTTGTTAAGTAAGTGTGGCAATTGTAAAGTGAACACCACATTGATTAAGTAAATCCATTGTCTGCAATGGACTTTTCCCCCCCTAGAAACTGGAAGTAAATGCTAGTTTCCCCCCAAAAAATATTGCTAATCACAGCCATGTGACACACACACAAACACACACCAAGATACAAGAAACAGCTGTAAAACTAGGTTGGTTGCTCAGCACCCAAAATACAATCATGTGATTGTGTGTGGTGGCTGTTGGAACTTCAAATCCAAGTCATAAGTACCTATGAGGTAGTGTGTTGTAATTTTGAACGGTCACTATGCAGTCATAAATCAAGGACTATCTGTAATTATCCACATTACAGAAAATGGGAATCATGCTTCTGGTTTTCACCCTTTGTATCTTTGAAATTCAGCATCTGTCTTGACATGATGGACTGGATTTATTCTGATACTGTTAACATGAAATATTATGCATTTAAACAACAGCCTTTTCCACAGAAATAAAGTGTTGGAGAAAAAGTTTGCTTTGAAATTGAAGAAACAGAATGATAAATCGGCGTGAGAAATCTGAACAATTTCTATGTAAGATGTCATTTTCAGAATTTATTTCAGAAGGGTGTCCAAGCAGACGGGCTTCCAGATGGATATAATGACCTCTCCATTTTTTCTGCCTTTAATTTCTAAGATCTGAGTACACCTTATGGTCTGCTATGTAAATAAGAATTAAGTATCCGTGCATGAAAAATGTCCCCTTATTTTCAGAGGGTTTTTCACTTTGCCTCTCCTTGTTTTCAGATATTCGTGTTAAATAGCTTATTTTTTTCTCCAAACAATTTTATGTATACAGAAAAAGGAGTTTGGAATAAAACAAAGATGTATTCAGATGCATACACAATATAACAGTAGATGTGTGGTCTAATCGTGGTAATTGTACACTGAAATATTTATTATATTGACACTAATGGAAACATTCCTATGATCATAGGTATTCTCCTGTTTGTTTGGTTTTTACTTTTCCCTGCTCTGAGAAATTGTGCAAGAGTTTGTGCCTCTAATGTCCAGCATTTTTTACTACAGATATTATATTGGACTGAGTTGTCCCTGGTAGTACAGTGGGATCCATGATAAAAGTTCACTCTTGTAGGGGACCATAGAACTCCAATACATTTCTCTTTGTGTACAACTATGCATGCACTACTTCCCTAACTCCTCCGTACAGGTAGTCTTCAACCAGTGGTGGGTCTCGGATCACGGTGCAACCAGTATGGTGCAACAGGGCCGGGCGCCCACCACATGAATTTGCGCAGTGCACATGCACATGCACACAGCACGAGCATGCATACTTATTGCCCGTGATGCTCCACTATGCCTCTGCAATGCTCCAGCTATTCATTTAGTGACCAAAGTTACAGCTTGACTGAAAAAAGTGACTTATGACCATATTCATATGTATGACCGTTCCAGCATCCCAATGGTCATGTGTTCAAACTCCAGACACTTGGCAACTAACTCATATTTATGATGGTTGCAGTATCCCGAGGTGATGTGATCCCTTTTTGCCACCTTCTGACAAGCAAAGTCAATGGGGAAACCAGATTCACTTAACAACCATGTTACTAACTTAACAGCTGCAGTGATTCACTTAAGAACTGTGGCAAGAAAGGTCATAAAATGGGGCAAAATTCACTTAACAAATGTCTCACTTGGCACAATGAATTTTGGACTCAATTGGGGACATAGGACTTACCTGTACATATCTTAATTATGTTTATCTTATTTAACCAAGAATTGGTATATTTCTTGTAACAGTATGTATGCTGTTAGATGAATGCCATTAAGTAAAGCTGTCCCATCAAAAATCTGTCCTGCTTTTTCTCCAACTCTCTTTTTTATTGTGAAATGTTAGTCTACAGCAGGTTCTCTAACCTACTGCTCTCTGGATATGTTGGACTGCAATCCCCAATTTCAAAATAGTGTATTAACTCAGAATTGTAGAAAGTGAAATACCACACATTCAAAGGATCAAGACTTCAACAAATTTGCTCTAGATGTTTTAATTTTTTTTAAATCAAATCTAAACACATTTCAAACCGCACACATTTATTTTCAGTTTAATTCTAGGTAAGGATTTCAATTAAGCTTCTGAGTATGTTTGACTAGCCAGATGCCCCAACAGCTGTCCAGTAGTCAAGTGTGGATTTTTTTTTCAAAATTGATTTAGTTTCACTTGCTGAAATTCTTACTAATTATTATGAACTATACAATAAGATAATTTGTAAGAAAGAAAATTAAACTATTAGATTACTGAAGTTTGATGAAATATACAGTATATACATACTTTTGGCAATATAGTGTATATTAATAAATGTAAATTATATATGAAATGAAGGGGAAATGTCAATGAAACAAGTAACACTGGCTGAAGGGGACTAAAGGCTAGAACACATGAAGAACATATGAAGAACATATGAAGAACATATGAAGAACAGTTGCAGGAATTGGGTTTGTCTAGTCTAGTGAAAAGAAAGACTAGGGCAGTGAGGGCTAACCTTTTTGTCATTGAGTGCCAACACCCATAATGCCCCCTGCGCATGTGCATGCTCCCCCTGTGCTCTCCCTGCTTCCCCACACATGCATGTGCGATCCCCCGAACCCCAGCAAGCCTCCCTGAAGCCTTCTGGGAGCAAAAATAGGGTGCGGGGGAGGCATGCGGCACCCCCCTGCTCCTCCCCCACACATAAGCGCATGTCTCCTGAATGAACGACAGAGACCTGAAAATCAACTGGTTGGAGGGAAGGGTGAGCGCATGTGCTGTGGAGCTGAGCTGGGGCAATGGCTTGCATGCTCACAGAGAGGGCTCCACGTGCCACCTATGGCATGCATGCCATAGGTTCACCATTACGGGACTAGGGTGACATGATAGCAGTGTTCCAATATCCAAAGAGCTGCCACAAAGAAGCAAGGGTCAACCTATTTTCCAAAGCACCAGAAAGCAATAGATGGAAACTAATCGAAGGGAAAAGCAATCTAGAAATAAAGAGAAATTTCATTACAGTGAGAACAATTAACCAGTGGAATGGCTTGTCTTCAGAAGAGACTGGACATCCACTTGTTTGGAAAGATATAGGGCAGTGGTGGTGAACCTATGGGACATATGCCAGAGGTTGCACTCAGAACCACCCCAGCCCACAGTATGCCATATAGCAATAGCAATAGCAGTTAGATTTATATACCGCTTCATAGGGCTTTCAGCCCTCTCTAAGCGGTTTACAGAGTCAGCATATCGCCCCCACAGTCTGGGTCCTCATTTCACCCACCTCGGAAGGATGGAACGCTGAGTCAACCTTGAGCCGGTGAGATTAGAACCGCTGAACTGCAGATAACAGTCAGCTGAAGTGGCCTGCAGTACTGCACCCTAACCACTGCGCCACCTCGGCTCTGTTTCCTGCCTGAGAAGGGGTTGGACTAGAAGGTTCCACCACAAATCCGCGGTAGACTAAAGCGCGCTCGACGAAAGCGCGTACGTGACATCATCACAGGGCGACGAAAACGGCACGCTGTGAGCGGTAAATTTAAAATTAACACGAAAACCTTACCCTAACCCCCCCAAACCTAACCCTAAACCTAAACCTAACCCTAAGCCTAACCCTTAACCTAACCCTAAACCTAACCCTAAACCTAACCCTTAACCTAACGCTAAACCTAACGCTAACCCTTAACCTAACCCTAACCCTAACGCTTAACGTAACCCTAAACCTAAACCTAACCCTTAACCTAACCCTAATCCTAACCCTAAACCTAACCCTTACCTTTATGTGAATCGGCTTGCTTTAATTTTATTTTAATTTTAATTTAATTTATTTTTAATTTTATTTGTCGCGCTGCTGATGACGTCACGTACGCACTTTGATCGGGCGCGCTTTAGTGGACCACGGTTTTGACGGGTCACGGGACTAGAAGACCTCCAAGATCCCTTCCAATTCTGTTATTCTGTTACTCTAAAATACCAACCACTGCATCTGGACACAGACACACAGAAAAAAGTCATTTACAATCCTGCAGCCCAAAAATTCATCACAGTTTCTTCTTTTCTTATTTGTTGTATTCTCTAAATTTCCTGTTTTAAAAAATAATGGGAATGTATATTCTGTTTTTATGTCTTTCGGTATGATTGAACCTGAATGAACCCATGATTGAAACATGGGAAGCTGGAGAGATTGCAGACAAACTGGAGAAGCAGTCATCAGATAAAAAGTAGAACTTCTATGTCAGGGGTCACCAACCTTTCGGACCTCAGGGACTACTAAATTCATAATGTTAAATTCCATGGACCACTAATGTGATCTGCCTAATAACCAGCTGGGTGGCTAGGTGGTCATGTGACTGGGTAGGTGTGGCCAACTCAATGTCACTCACATCAAGGGGCACCTCACCAGCCTCTACTCGTACCTCCTACCCACTCCTCTCCTGCTTGCCCAGGCTCCTTAGGGCTCCAACAGGAAGCAGTTGTTGGAGCTAAGCAGCCACCATGAGAAAGAGTTGGCAAAACAGATGGCTCAGTCAAATTGGATCTGATCAAGAAGGAGGTTCACAGAAGCTCCTCCCTAAGAACTACGGGCATAGACTTTCCAAGCAGAGGGAAGACCTGCAGGAGTGCAAGGCCAAGTACTGGCACCTGGAGCTCAGAGGACTGAGATGATCAGCCAGTTCCAAGACATGATGCAGACGCACTGGAACTAGGCCCTCCAGTTCTTCACCACCAGTGGCACTTCCCTCCAGCCTTCGCCCAAAGCCCCGCACCAGGACGCTGAAGCAGACCCCAAGTTGGAATGTCTGCCCCCCCCCCCCGACTCACATTTGAAGACTCCAAAATGGGAGATACTCTGCAGCAACACAAATATTCATTGCACATATCCTGTCCAGGGGCCGTAGTTTGAGGACCCCTGATTTAGTGCAATATAAAAAATGCAAATAATTTTTCTATGGACCACCAAAATTTTCTTGCAAACCACCAGTGGTCTACAGACCACCAATTGGTGACCATTGCTCTGTGTAACACTCACACACATCTTTGCCTACATGCAACACATAAACAATTTGCAATACTCTCTTATTCTAAGAAAAACAATTTTAAAATGGATTTATTTTTTTATTTTTTTTGGTGAAATTGAATGAGGATGACTTGAAATTGCAGAGGGGGAAAAAACCAAGGAAAACACTATTGATGTCAACCAAATACAATATGATATATGTTAGGATGGAACTTTCTAACTTTGACAATGCTGGCTAGACATTATGTGAGTCAAGGAAGCATACCTAGAAAAAATGAAGTTGGGGAAGTTTGCTGTAAAACTAAGACTCCCACCCCCCTCCGATTCTCACTTGCTTATGTCCTTCAGAGAAAAATATTCTCTTGCTTTCCAAGTATGTGCTATAAACTGCAAAATCTAATTCTGGAAAAAGGAAGGAGATAACGTTCACCACAGTTCATTGCCATAAGTGGAAGCACATACATTTAAATCAAAAGTTAGTTGAGTCAGACAAGGTTTAAGATTTTCAATAAATTATTTTTACAACGGCAATAAAGGTTACATAGGACCCAGAGCCTAACTAGATAGGAACATTTTACATTTTACTGAATAGCTGATAACATTTCTTGAAATGTAGAGTTGACAATCAGATGTCTGGCAAAATATATATATTTGATATACTGAAAAATTCTAATACATGTTTAGTAAAATAATCAGAGATTCTATACATTTATTTGCATTATTTAATAAGCCACCAGAAGGTGACATGAGAAAAAAATATATAGCTAATTTTATTTCCTAAAAATAGTAAGAAAATTCTACTTATGTTTTGAAGATACTGAACAGTGATTATGAGACAACTCAGACAACTTTTATCACATTTTAAATTGAATGTTGTCGGCAAATTATTAAACATGTAAAATGATTTTATAGAGTTTATAACGATTCTAACTTGAAAACCTAAGAATCTCTCTGATATCTCATGGAAGCATGGATGTGTCACTTGACATTATTGTATATTTTATTCCCAAAATCAAAGGTAGTTTCTGATCCCTAGGTAAATAAAAAGCACCATACACAAGTACACACACACACACACATATGGGTTTGGAGGAGGATTGGAGGAGTTTGAAAGACATAATTTCTAAAGAAAACCTCAAAAGATAATATATCACAATAAATAGCTTGTTCACCAGTCATGGAATGCTGATTGCCTAGATTTTTGGGGCACTATAAGATTTTATTGCTAGTTCTTCTTTAGTAGGACTCTTTAAAATGTAATTATTTCTAGATGTATATGTTTACAAGATTACAGTATACCATGATACTATTCCTGATTACACAGTTCATCCTCATTCGGATATGTCCCTGGACTGATTGCTGGGACTAAATATGTCAACAATAACTCTCTGACCCTCTCTCTTTTACTTGAGATTCATTTATGACATTTGCATCTTCTGGATCCATGGAAATGAATCTCTATTAGTACTACAAGGTAAGCTTCCACCTATAAAGAACCATCAAATCTATCATCTATTGTTTTGACCTGTTTAGAGATGTCAACTGACAGAATTAAACCAGTTATTCGGGAAACTGAATTACCAGTCTAATAAGATCAATAGACTAATTAGTATAATTACATCAATTCCAAGGGAAGAACTATTAAAAGAACAAACCACTGCAACCATAGTTGTCACATAAAGTTTACACCACTCTAAGCCATTATCCTTGGGCCTGGGCAAGGAAATTGTATTTTTTCAGGGTATTAGGATATTGGATCCATATTTGCATACAAGAAGCCACACAACATGAAATAGACTCTCACAAGAAACAAGAAATAACAGGACAATGAGGCCAACATAGGAAACAAGCCCCCAAAGCAAACCCAGATGTGTACTTTGCCCCAATATGTATATTAGCAGCAGCATCCCAACAAACATAAGCTTAGAGGTATTTTTTCATGGTCTTCCACCAGTGATACATGCCATCATTTTGTGGCATTTTTTAAAAACATTTATTAAATTTGCTTGTTGCCCATCTTGCTGCAAGGCAACTCTGGACAGCTTACGACATCAAAATAAACCTATAAATATATATACCAATATATTATCAACAATAACAGGTGCCTTAGGTGCAATTCCAAAAGTTGACCTGTACCTGCATAACTGACCTTTCCTTTATCTGCCCATTTGTCCCCAACTTAAATCCTATCTCAGTCTAGCCATTCTATGCATATAGAATGAAATGAACTGCAGTTGACAAAGGCTTGTGCCTTTTAATAAAATAACAGAGTTGGAAGGGAACTTGGAGGTCTTCTAGTCCAACCCTATATTATTTCAGACAAATAGATGTCCAGTGTCTTCTTAAAAGCCTTGAGTGATGGAGCAATCACAACTTCTGAAGACAAGCCATTCCACTGGTTGATTGTTCTGACTGTCAGGAAAATTCTCCTTAGGTCTAGGTTGCTTCTCTCTTTGTTCAGTTTCCATCCATTGCCTCTTGTCTTGCCTTCTGATGCTTTGGAAAATAGGTTGACCCCTATGTGATACAATGTGGTAGAATAAAACAGAATTTGTTAATTGGAAAAGGTGCTTTGTGATTTCTTTTTCATTCCTAACTAGAATGCCTTCCAGAGATACAATCTTCAACTTCCAGAATTCTCAAGTTTCATAACCATAGCTGAGAATGTTGGGTATTGACATCTGTTGCAGAAGGCTCTTTTTAGGAGAATCAGGAGGTACAGCTTTAATGGATGTACTATTGTGATGATGTGCCATACAAACGTCCTTGAAACTGCAAAAAATCATATTCCACTGCCATGAGGGTTGGTGTTCTTACCTCCAGTCTCTAATCAAGCCTCTGTTCTTCTGTTGATAATAACTGCCATCCAGTTGACTTTCCTCCAAAATAATGGGTGGCAAAACCTAATAGATTGTAGTTGTCCTTGGTCACTGTTTAAATAAATGGCATTTGTATAACTAGGGACAACTTAACATCTTTTCTTAACTGCTTCTTTATACATAAAAAGATACAAAACTTAGAAATCAAAATAAGCAAAAGAAATAAGAAGATATTCTAAAAGGTATTTTTAAAAAGATGTAAAAGGTTTTTATCACAGCATTAATATTTGACCATAAGGAATTAATACTGGTCAGCCTTTCTATTATAATAATAAATAGCCAATTCATAAGTAAAATAACAGTGCATCATCAATCCAAAATTGCAAATCTAGACAGATGCCATTTTTCTATTATAAACATTTACATTTAAAAATAAAGTAAACATAAAATAAAGAGTATTATTTTTAACTGCTCATTTTTTTAAAAAAAATGTAAAATTTAGAAATACTTGAAAATTAGTTCAATACTGATAGCAATTCGGGAGTTTTAGATGCTGCCTTTACAAACCAAATTGTGGAGACAAACGATGTCACAGTTGCATATTGTGCTTTCTTACAGCAATAAACAATTGATATGATTTAAGACTGTCTCAACAATGTCTCATTCATAGGTTGTAGATGAAATGTAGGGAAGATTAGGTTTGCAGAAATGGCTGAGGAAAAAGTTACCGTACGCTTAGTGCAAATGGGAAACGTCTCTATGAGTTAAGAAATACAAAGTTTTCCATAGTCAGAATAATGTATTTTAAAATGTGAAACAAAATGAAACATGGTTTTTTTAAAAAAAAGATCAATAAATGAACTTTATTAGAAATGTCTTAGAAAATATTGCCCCCTTTAAATGAAAGTATTCTCTCATTTTTCCAGGAGATGGAGCTGTGGATTTTGAATTGTAGGCTGGAACTTATAAGAAGAGGCTCTAGGCACATCCTATATACAAGTTTGTTTCTCACAGACATTTTAAAAAGAAAAATGCTACTGCATAATTTTAATGTGAGCTGAAAGGTGCCCATTTCTGCACTTAACAGTAGGGATGGTAGACTAAAAATAAGCAGATAATCTCTAAACGTTTTAAAACAAAAATGCAACAGCATGTTATTTCCATTGTGTATTATCTTCAGGGTGTTTGTGAATCTGTGTGTCATTGACTCAATACCTTCCTTTATGTTTACGTGGCTAATGTACACCTTTCTCTGTATATTACAGAGAAGATGAATATAAATACAGAATATGAAAAGCTGTCGGAGACAGACCCCCCAAAAAAGGGGGGAAGCATTTTGTGATTTATCCCATTTATAAGCCCTTGTTACTGTAGCCATCTGGGAGCTTCACCTATTGTGAATTTCTACTTGAACTAATGTATTTATGTATATGTGCACCTGCAGAATGTCCTTAAACTTGATTCTTTTATTCGTCGTTGCTTTAAAGGAGGGGCAGAAGTTGTACATAAACGACCTCTGACAATAGTGAGAAGATGGAAATATTTTGTCCTGTCTATCGGTTCCTACTTTCCTGATCGCTGTCAGGTTGCCTCCCTCCATCGCCTTGTTCCGGTTATCCCGGGCACACAAAGGGAGCTGTGAGACTTTGCATCTGATCTGGAAGCCAACTTGTGTCACTCTGATTCCGAAAGGGATTCGGAAAGGGAAAAGTAAACTTTTCAGAGGATGTTGTTTCCAGATGACTTTATATAGGCTCACTTGTCTTTCTGGGTGTGGATTTGTGCTAGATGGGGGAGGGAAATGCGAATTACCTTAAAGCCAGGGAGTCGTTTTTGAGTTCTTGGTGGACCGAGTAATAGAGTTGGAAGGGACCTTGGAGGTCATCTAGTCCAACCCCCTGCTCACGCAGGAGACCTGTACTAGGAATTCGAACCGCCGAACTGCCGACCTTTTTGATCGACAAGTTCAGCGTCTTAGCTCCTGAGCTTTTACAAACAAATCGCATCCAGAATTTTATCTTTCTATCTGCTTGAGAGTTGCTCTGCCGCCGAATCTCTCCCAGGTTGACATCGTGATTTTGAAGCTTAAATAAAGGGAGGTTGGTTTTAACGGCGGGATCAGATCTTCGAGATCACATGAGGTGTAATCCATTTAGAGGGGCAGATAAAAAGGGAATCCCTCTTCACCACCCAACTTTTGGGCTCGACTTCGACTTTCCCTCTGTGGGTCCTTTTGCAACTTCTCTTCTGCCTCCCCAAGAAGTGGATAAGCAAAGGCCGTTGCCTTGTATTCTGTTTGAAACGTACATCAAAGTGAAGGAAAGCAATCCGGACAAGGCAAAGGGGGGGGGGGGGGAGAGACACGGGGAGAAAAGCGCGCCCAAACATTTATTTGGCGCTTTCGGTCATTTTCTCACTGCCATACTCTGTATTCTCCACGCTCTGCTGTGAAGATCTTTGATCCCCATTCTTGTCTCCTCTTTCTTATGATTTAGGGAAGAATGCTGATGATCTCGATCACCTTCCTCATCAGCTGTCGCCCCAAGTAGCATTTGGCTACGGACTCTACTGAAGACAGACAACTGTTCCAAATGGGGGTGGGTCCCAAAGGGCCCCAAAGTTGATGGGGGTGGGTTCCTTGAAACTTTCTCTTCCGTCCCTGCTCCGTGTGTGTGTGTGTGTGTGTGTGTGTGTGTGTGTGTGTGTGTGTGTGTGAGAAAGAGAGAGAGAGAGACAGAGACAGAGACAGAGACAGAGAGAGAGGGCGAGGCAGAGACAGAAGGCAAAAGGACCGCTGTTTCTGACCCCAATCCAATTCTAGACCTTATTGTACTTTAAACTGCCCGGAAATCAATTACTCTCCTGTCGGTGCACTGGTTTCTTTGGCTTCTATGAAAAGTTAGATCCAGATCCTAAGCCTGTTGATTCAGATGTGCAAAATGAATTTTCTCCAAGAAAATGGATAGAAGAGCTCGGTTATTAATCCCAGCTGACTTTGGGTCAGGTCAAAATGTGTCAGCTTTTGATCCCCAAGGTACTGTAGTTAGTATAATCTGCAGGAAGAAGGAGATTAAATTGTGTTTGATTGAAAACTGAAATTAAATCTCAGTGTTTTACTTGAAGCCCAGCTCAGTAAACTCACAGATTTAGATATCAAACACACTAATCTTAAGTGTACTTTGAAATAAGACTGGAGATCTGGCTAGTTTGAGATATGCTAATTTTCTTCAGATATCAGTTGTGCTTCTTCAAGTAAATGTGATTAAAAGTAGTAATGCCACATTTCATTTAAACCGTTAAAAAAGGAATCGAGATTATTAGGTCAGATAATCGCCAGATGAAATAAATTTCTCTTAGATTCGGTCATTTCTCTTCTTTTTGTATTATTGACTTTGTTAGTTGTTGTGGATGTGTCAAAGAAATTATGAATGTTTTCCAAATTATGTAGTGGTTTTGGAATAGATTATGTTGCTCTGAAGTGCTTTAATCTTTATAAAATATGCTGTGCTATTGTATTTTAATTACTCATACATTCATGGGAGATTGTATAGATGAGAAGGAGGAGTTCTAGACTATTGGTAATAGGTGGTAATATTTTGGTTTTTAGTTATCATCAGATAAACTCAACTATCTGATATTATTGTGAAACTGTGAAGGGAGCATTATGATCGTAGTCTGAACCTGTAGACAGTTTAAACAACGATCTGTTGAACTGTTATGAGGTGTTTCTAGACTATCATTTAACCTGCAATAAATCTGGAGATCATGAGTTCTTTAGGCACGATGCCAAGTGGGTGACCATGTGTCAGTCACTCTCTCTCAGCCCTATAAGGAAGAAAATGGCAAACCACTATCTGAAAATCTTGCCAAGAAAACTGCAGAAAACTAACTCAAACACCAGAAGCCTTTGATTGGCTCAAAGGTATCAAAATAAATAAAACCTCCTGATTTCAAAAATAAATTTCCTTCCCTCCTTCTTTCCTTCCTTTCTTTATTCCTTCCCTCCCCTCCCCCTTCTCTCTCTTTCTCTCTCTCTTTCTCTCTTTCTCTCTCTCTCTTTTTCTCTTGCTAAGAATTACTAAGTAATTGCTAAGTAATTCATGCTATGGACTTTTCACTGGAGTAACATACAGGACTCTGATACACATATTGACAAATGTTATGCATTGATATCTCATTGTTCTGCTAATTTGTGAGTAAAGGGAGAAACCTTATTCTTTGGCTGATATGTTATTGTAGGGGACTGGGAACCCATATTGTGGGTGCAGTGACATATTGAAGACCCTTTTCATAAGTAGAAGTAATTTTATCTTCATAAAGAAACAAACACACATTCTGAATTAGCTAACATGGAACACATAAAGTTTCTAGAATAAACAAAGAAAAAAAAACTAGAAATATTTAGGTAGTCTGAGGTAGATGGCAAGAGACCTATTTTAAATACCAGTTGGGATTCCCATCTTTAGGGACACGTCATATTGTGGCCAGTTAATATTGAATTGGAGCCTAAATGCTGCCTGTAAATCTGTAAAGGTCAACCTTCCCCACCCATCCAACGCCTAGCCCCTTTTAGCCATGCCTAAAGTCAGGGCAGACCAGAGCCTGTCTATAGGGAAATACTTTACAAGTCTTGACTAGAATTTCCTGCTTTTGTAACGCTACATAATTCTCCCAGCCTCGCCTGCTGGCCACAATTGCAAATTAAAGTACCGCCCTGCAGTCTAGGAAAGTTCACCGGCAGTTTGCATTTCTTCAACATAATGGTCAAGTTGCTTGATTTGTTAGAGGCTTCCCTCGTTCGCCCTAAAGACTCAGTGGCTCGCAGTCGAGGTAATGAAAAAGTGGACATTTGATTTCGGCAATGACGGGGCTGAGTTACATTAAGCCAGGTAACGAGACGTTGGGCAGATGTGTTTTCATTGCACCATAAGTGAAACACACTTTTAAAAGCCTGACAACTTCCCAGAAGCAATCAGCAAAAGTTTACGACCGCATAAACCACAAAGACCCTTCCTCGGGTATTTTTTTATAAGCCCCGCATTTAAACCATCTATAAATTCTACCGACTTCCAAACTAAACTTGGTGGCGACTCTTAAACATCTATTCTTCAGAGACTTCAGCAGAAACACTACAACCGGGAAAACAACTTAGGCAAAAAATAATAATGATGATTGAATTCAGGACCATATAATGTTTCTGGGGAAGAGTTAAACAGAGAAGTTTCTCGAAAATCTGACGGGAGGCAGGATGAGCGGGTATTGCCAGACGGAGAGGCGGTTGTCGGGATTGGGAAGGCAGGGTCGGACAGATAATTGTGGGAGTGAAAAGTAGGAAGAGGGAATTCCGCGTGTTTGAGGAGGAAGTCCCTTGGGGGACGGACCAATAGGGAGAAACTTGGGAGATACCCCCTCCCGCAAGGCTCATTATTAAAGACGTGTCCTCACCTTCTCCATCTGGACAGATCCACCTGTCCAAAGGGTGAACCACTCAGTTCCTTTACTATTTCCTACAATAAAATCCTCTACTGAAATTCATGAAACGCTCCCCTTTTCAGAGCTGGCTCCCCAGCAATGTGCTCCTCTACCCAAAATCAAGTCGCAAAAACAAACCACGATCCTGTATGCGAGTTGGGGGTGGTATAGGGTGCAGAGAACAAAACGTCAGTTTTAGAATCCTAGTGAAAATGGAATGGTTTTCTAAGAAACCCCAATGGACGGAGGCAGCCGAATAGAATTCGAGGCCAGTGCCTTAAGGTGAGTGGGGTTTAGCGGTACAAGAGAAGCAAAAGGCTTTTTGATAAGTTTATCTTATTCCTTAGTCAGGGTAAGGCTTCAATAGCGACTCGCACCGTGTCTGAACTAGAGGGAAAGCTCTGTCCTCAGTTGTTGCAAGCGAGGGAGGTTTTATTGGTGCTTGGCTTCCCCTCCTCTTCCAGGTGAAAAATCCAGACAGAGTCGGCTGTCGCCTGCTCCTGTTCTTTGCTAAAACAAGACGCCCAACTGTTCTCATGCTGCCATTCAAAAGCGAGGTTCTGTGGCAAACCTCATTTGTGAATCTATTACAGAGATTAATAGATTATTTCTTCTTTTTCAACTAATTCTCAGTGGGGAAATTTAACCATATGGTAAGGAGAGAATTAGAATTTCATCACATTAGAGCAAAATGTAATGAAAAGAGTCCAACACCTGGGGCCAACTGAGAAAGACACAATTAAAGGATTTTTTTTTTAATGAAACCAGAGAAACTGAACATCATAACCTTTGGTTATTCTATCACATAAGATCTGATGAAAGCATTAGAAATAGTCTTCGATGATGTCATAAAATGTGAGTTAAAAGAGCAAATCTCGCCACTGCCCTCCCTTATAGAAAGCGCATGAAATAGAAACAAAAGTGCTTTTTGTAGAGAGGATCAGATGGGTACACACTAAATATAAGAGTTGGCCCCAAGACTTTATTGTTCCACACCAGCCACTCAGAAAAAGGGAACAGCGTCAATAAAGTTATAAACCTTAAAATAAACATTTCACTTCACACTCAGGGTTCCAAAGAACATTTAGATAAAACTTTCTCCTAAAATGAAAGAGCTCCCACCCTTTAAAAATAATAGCTATGTAGAAAGTCACGCTAATAATACACCTGTAACTTCGGAGCTAGATGACAGAATTGGCCCCACACCCTTTAAAACCTGCGGTTTGAAGGCAGAGAGAGTGTCTACTAAATTAGGAGTTTAGAATAAATTTGGCTGGCCTCCAAGTTCTCCTTGGTTAGAAAGCGATTCGAAAGTTGTGGGCGGGAGGAGCTGGAGGGGACCCCCTCCCCCATTAATGAATTAAAAGCTCCACTATTAATTGTACGTCCGCGCCGTGAGAGAGAGGGGGGGGGGTGCGATGACTCTGGGAGAGGGTGAAAATGTGTGTGGGAGGGAGTGAGTTTTGAGGAAAAGATGGAAGCGTCTTGCCCAAAAGAGGGAGCGAGAGAAACGCGCTTGAAGTGAACCTCAGCAGGATAAATGGGTTGAGGCCAAGGTGAAGCCGGCTGAGACAAGCAAGCAAATCCTCCTCCTTCGCAGAGAGCGGAGCGGGGCGTGAAGAAGGTTGGCGCGGCCGAACGTCAGTCTGGCGAAGGCAACAAAGTTCGCTGAAGCCCCCTGGCAGCCAGTCTTCGTGGGTGGGTGGGCGGGCGGAGGGGCGAAGTGTGCAGTAAGCTTCATTCCCTCACCACCCCACCCTTCCCCCCCCCCACTTCCTCCCTTACCCCGCCCCACAATTTTCTGAAGGAGGGGACAGAGCATCCTCCTTCGCCCCAGCCCCGGCTTTTAAGTGTGTTCATTGAGGAGTGAAAGTCGCCACACCTGTCAGGCTGCAAAGGCAGTTGTTGGCTTCCTAATAGGACCCAACGCCTTGCAAACATATGCGTTAAGCTGTGCCCACAGATGGCAGGGAGAATAATGGAGCAGGAGCCTTTTATAAAGTGCGAGCTGCCGCCTGTCTTCTCCTCCTCCTCCTCCTCCAGACCGGTGTGAAATGCAAACTCTCCAGACTCAGGGCCAAGCCGAGCGCCTGGGCTCGTTTGTTACCGTTTTAATCCTATTAATTAAAACGTTAACCTGATTGGGTAGAAAGCTCTGTCCCAACAGGCGAGGCTTCCTCATAATAACCTTCTCCGCGAGATAATGAGGTAAAAGACTTCCCCCGTCTGTGGTGGCGGCAGTTAGCAGCAGCAGCGGTGGCGGCAGCAACAGCAAACAGCAGCGGCGGGAAGTACTAGCAGCAGCCGCAGCAGCAGCCGCCTTCAGCGAGCAAGCGAGGAGAGAAGCGAGCGCCCCGGCTCTCTTTCTTCTTTCCCCCCGTTCTCTCCTCACTTGATGGGTCTGGGAAACCTCCCGAAGGGAATCCGAGCGAGAGAAAAGGTGCCGAGAGCCCGCTGGCAGCTCACAATGAGTTAGCCCCGCGCGGGCTGCTGGTGGTGGGAGAGAAGCGCTGAGAGCAAGCGAGGCGGCGAGCGAGACAGACGCGCACTGAGGGGAAGAGAGAGAGGGAGAGAAAGAGAACGCGCGCCAAAGCGGCCTGTCTCCGAGACACTGGAAGAGCGGGGAGAAGAAGGTGACAGGGGCAGAGCGAGGAGCCGCGCTCTCGGGGAGAGGATCTCGACCCAGGCGAGCCCCCGACTCGGGGCGTCGGAGGACCAGAGCGGGGGAGGGGGCGCGGGAGAGGGAGGAGTTGGAGGAGGGGAACCCGCCGGTCGGGACCATGGAGAGGGCGCTAAACCTGCCCACAGACGAAGACTTATTCCACAAGAGCTACAGCGCCTCGGCCAAGAGAATGGAGTCCGCCTTCCGTTCACCCCCGGGGCTCGACCTGGCCGCCCACCAGCAACAGCAGCGCGACTCGCGGCAAGCGCCGTCTCCCCTCAGCTGCTACGAGCCGGCTGACTCCGAGGTGCTCCTGAGGGAAAGCGCGGCCGGGGCGCTGGTGGCCGGGGACCCTCTGGGCAGCTCGGTCTGCGTCAAGTACGGGCAGAGCACCACCAGCCGCAGCTCGGTAGCCGAGAGCAGCGGCGGCGAGCAGAGCCCGGACGACGACAGCGACGGGCGCTGCGAGTTGCTCCTCCGGGGCCCCGGCGGAGGAAGCGGCTCCGGAGTCGTCGTCAGCTCTGGGGGCGCCCTCCTCAAGGCGCCGGAGGGCGGCGCCTGCTCCAACAGCCACCACGGCGGCGGCGGCGGGGGCAAGAAGTCCAAGGAGCAGAAGGCACTGCGGCTCAACATCAACGCCCGCGAACGGAGGCGCATGCACGACCTGAACGACGCGCTGGACGAGCTGAGGGCCGTCATCCCTTACGCCCACAGCCCCTCGGTGCGGAAGCTCTCCAAGATCGCCACGCTTCTCCTGGCCAAGAACTATATCCTGATGCAGGCGCAGGCCCTCGATGAGATGCGCCGCCTCGTCGCTTATCTCAACCAGGGCCAGGCGATTTCGGCGGCCTCGCTGCCCTCTTCGGCGGCGGCCGCGGCGGCCGCAGCGGCCGCTTTGCACCCGGCTCTCGGGGCCTATGAGCAGGCGGCGGCAGGCTACCCTTTCAGTGCCGGCCTGCCTCCCGCCACCTCTTGCCCGGAAAAATGTGCCATTTTCAACAGCGTCTCGTCCAGTCTTTGCAAACAGTGCACGGAGAAGCCTTAAAAGTGAGAGGAACTTCTGTGTCCGATCCCTTCGTCGTCCGTTAAAAGTACTTCCTTGGCCGGACTTTGCTGCAGCCGCCCTTTAGGGGGGGGGATGGTCGTGGGGTTGATGTGGGGAGTTAAGTGCAACCGAGACCTCAGCGAAGTTTAATACACACACGGTCGCATTTCTTTTCCTCGAGAAGGTGTAAGGGGGGGCGGGGGGGTGAGATGTGATCACGGAGAACTCGGAGAATGGGAGAAAATCTGTATGCCACGCCGTTTCTTTAAGACTTCCAACTTTGGGGAACTTTTGCTATCCGCAACCAAGGTTTGGAAGGTTGTTTGGTTGGGCTTCAGCAAGGGAAACAGGTGGCAAAAAGCAAACTGGATTGTAAACTCAGACAAATCAAGAAGGGCACTTAAAAGGGTTTTTAAAAAAAGATGTTATTTTATTTCATTGCTTCTGAGCCAGAGAACATGCAAACTTGAAATGTAGACTTCCTGAAATTAGATATGTGCAAAAATCGCTCTGAAATTCCTTGTGTTTTTATTTCTTCTGAACTTTTGAGCCTGTGAAAATGAGCAAAGTTTTGGCAGAGAGTATTTACTTAAGATGTAAAAACTGTTCACATGGCTGAAGTATTGCAAGTTGATTATTATTTTTGAAGATGTGCACCTTGTTTCTTTTCACTTTGCAATGCTATCTTTACCAGGACACATATTTATTTCAGTGATCTTTTCATGACAATATTCACCCTGTGTTAAAAGTTCTGTGTGCTTTTTACTTTTCAAACTGCTTCTTAAAAATCTCATTAACTTAAACTTTGTGCCAAGTGTTTAAAACATTTGATTTGCCAAGGATATTTGAACCAGAAATCTTGATGTATCCAAACTGCTGAGGTTTATGAAAGGTCATCTGGATTTTTAAGTCGCATCATCCCTGTATTTATAAATTGAGCTTTAATAAATTGCTTCAGTCCAAAAATGAGGGGAGAAGTGTTTTCTTAATTGCTGAATGAACTGGACTGTGGTGACTAAACATACTTTTTGCAACATGCAAAAAACTGTTTTAATTACTTATTATCACCATAAGGCACAGGGCAAGAGTTCTTGTCAAGGATATGCCAAAGAAAGCTTTTCCATGTGGCAGAGTTTGATTTTTCAGAATAAAGCTAGGTGGTTTTTTTTTTTAATGTAGAAGTTATTTTAGGTGAAAGTAGACATTTCAGTGTTTATAAGAAGGATTACATATATTTTACCTTCAGAATGATATAAATTGGAAAAGTAAAGGAGTGTTTATCTGAATATTAATACTATATATTTGTTTTCTCATACAGTTCAAACCTTTTGAAGCTGAAGTGCATGAATTTTAAACTGATTAATTCAGTTAAATGAAACCCAATGTACCTCTTAATATAGCCACATTTATTTGTAGGTGCTCCACTGTTTCTAGTATCCCCCCACCCTTTTGTTTAAGCATGCTTGGCATTGTAGGATGAAAATAACTTTGTGTCAACCAAACAATCTGATCAGTAACTGGGATTTAATTTAAGCAATTTTGTTTCCAATTGTAAAAGTAATTGCAATGAATTAAACTGGATGAAACGTTAATTTAGATCTGGGCCTAAATCTAACTCTGTCTCTGTTTACATTTATATGGTTTGTGGCTAGGTCAAATAGTGGGATTTGAACTGTTATTCGACAGAACTGGTTCATAGATATAGCTCTTAATAAGAATAGTCCCCGAAAACCTTTATCTTGTCTGCTTCAGCCCTGGAATCTTTGAGACTTGGCATTTCCAGCTACTTCCTATAATCCAAATTTGGTCTGTCAGCTTTGGATAGGCAAAACGAATGCTGTGAAAGCTCCTTGGCAGGTCATGGAGGTATAAAGAGTGATCTACATGAAAATAGGGCAGTAAGAGGACGGCAGTGATGTATGGTCGGTTGTATGTATATATCTATGTCAGAAAAATAGTTTTTATTAAAATATTTTGAATAAATCTTCATCCCACTTTCATTTGTAAGAGGAGTAGGAAAAGGTCAAGCGCCTCCGCAATTCTTCGCCTGTTCGCTTTGTTCAGACAACCGCAAAAAGGCCACAGACTCGTTAAGAAGAGCAAAGCGCCAAGCTACCTTCACTCTGCATCCTGTACTCTGACGGCGAGGAAAGGCTGCGTGCAGGTGAGCCTTCACCTGGCTTCCTGGAAGAGAAACGGTTGTGCTCTAACAAAAACCGCTGGAGGGAAACCTCCGTTTTGTCCATAGGATTGTGCTCCGGTTTCGTAAGTTCTGGACTCTCACGTTATGGTGGACATATCTAGCAAAACTTTAGAAAGTACCGTGGCTTTCCATGACCTATCGAATCCCAGGATCGAATCAGAGTCACCTTTTCCCAGGGAAGCGTGCCAGCCCATTCAACTAGGAGGGTTAACGTTTCTCACGTTCCCACGCACCTGCGGTCCCAAGATGTTCTGAGGAAACGGGCTGGTCTGCCACCGTCAGTGTCTACCTCGACGGGGTTAGCATTCGTACTTCCCTCCAGCCTTTTTCCTGCGAATGCCCTCAAAGGCTCCAGGGGATGGAGGAGGAGGAAGGAACACCAGATAGAGATTTTCTGCTCCACTTCTCATTAAAAATAAAACTATTAATTAATCAGAACCTGTAACTTTTCAGGAATAATAACTGTATAGTGGAGTGAAAGTAGCCAGACAAGGGTGAACAACTCACCCTTAGGCGTCAGGAGAAACCGTCTCTCAATATTTACCAGACAAAGCCTTGGTGCGTCTGATTATGATTATTAAAACAATTTCCATGACGATGTCTAATATTATGTTAATTTGAAAACAACTGTGTATGAAAACTGTCGACTATAATACCTAAATTCATTTAATGAAACACGTCGTTAAGGCAATTAGACCTCCTGGATGTGATTAAGGAACATAATTACGACACTGTTCTGCGCCGTAATTGGGTGTCTTTAATCAAGGGGTAAAGTGATCAGCAGAACAGCCATTAGTTTGTATTGTTCTGTTCCTGCTGTCCATCATCCTGATTAGGAATCAAACGCAGCCGAAAGCCTGCTTGCTCCTTCGACCACCAGACATACCCACACAGGACAGACGTGGGCAGATTTAAATCTTCTGGATTCCCCCCAGTAGGAAAAGGATTCCCTCAAAGACGAGCAGACCCCTCGGTTCTAGCTGTGGGGGGGGGGGGAGAGGAGAGAATGGAGCGAAAGGCTTAAGAAAGGGCAAAACTGACAAGAGGTTAGCGGGCAGGAAACATTTATCGAATAGCATCTTGTTGAAGCCAAAGCATTCCGCTTTTTTTGGTACAGCTATTCTCTTTCGAACGTTGCCTCCTTTCAGAACCAGGTTTTGGGGTTAGAAACGGGTGGCGTTATCAGTTTTAGAAAGCAACTTTCTCCTCTCACAATACACGAGGAAAAAACTAACTGTGGCAGCACCGGATCACGAGTTTTCCTTAGTTTACGGCTCCGCTGAGTTTAGATTGCGAGGACCAGAAGAGTCCCTTAGGGCTTGAGCCTTTTCTTTTTTTCTGGGATGCTGTTGAACAGAGCCGTCATTTTTGGGATAAACCACATTTGTATTTTCTCTCCATTCCCCCTCTTCTCGGTCCTTTCGGTTCAGGTCGGTTTTTGGTTTTTTTTTTGCAGCAGCAGCAGCAGCAAAAGTTCAAGAACTACTGGAACAAGAGAAGCTGGTTTTTCATCAGCTCAGCGAGGGTTTCTCATTCCTTTGCCTTTCTTTTCCTCTCTCCTTTCCGCTAAATACTCAAAGGACTTGTCTGCTAGTTGTTGTTTTTTACGACAGCGGAGCTCAGAGTGGTGACAATTGTCAGCTGAGATAAGAAATATGCCACCAACCTCTAGTCCGGTCGAAAGTTTCAGATGTGCTGGAGACCCGGTTGTTCCTTTTCAACTTTCACTTCCTCTTGGAAATTATGGGGGAGGGATTAAAAATATGACTGCCTGCGGGTTGAAGGGGAAGAAAACCGGGAAGAAGAAAGTTTCTGACCTCTTTCTCAAAGCCCGGTTCGAGGCTCTTTCCCCTTTGCCTTCTGTAATTACTGGCGCTTTAAATCCCTATGTAGAATGTGAGACAGTGATAGCGACTTGGGTGTTTTAAATCAACCGCTCCTATTACAAAGCTAACTATCAAGGACCCATCCGCAATCCCTGAGCCGGGCTCCAGACGTGAGAGGAGCAGCTGATCTTGTTTCCCCCCTCTTCGCCCGCCGCCATGCATACCACCCCTTCCCCCTCCTCTGCCTTATTTGACGGATCACTTCATCAGAAATGAAGATTCCCCTTCAAGAGCCTCGGTTTTATTGAAGCCAACCCGCCAAACTAGGGACGCCCATCCCGTCCCGACATACCCCCCTTCCCTTTTCACCTTGGCTGCCAAGGCGAGCTCGCTCCCTTTCTTGTCTGCTCCCCCCAGTCTCTCTCCCGCTCGCCCTAGTTCTAATCCCGCGATTGTCCCAGCATGAGTGACATTGACTTTCCCAATGTAATGACTTATGAAAGATATAATCATGTGTTAAATTGAATCCTCCGTTTAACTGTTAATGGTGTGCTCTGGGCACATTTACGTATTAGATGCTATGGTAACTAATTACCAGTAGAAAAAGGATAATACACTTTGCAGACTTTGACAAATAATTATGAGTGTTCACATCCCTGCTAGCAGTCAGTTGCGGCGGATCTGCTGGAATGAGTAAGTGAATAAATGAAAGGATGGGTAAGTGAACTTGTGTGCACGGAAGGGATGAGATAATGACGAGCGGTCAAGTGATTTTTCTTATTAAAAATCTTTAATGAAGAAGTGATTTAGGATTAGAAGGGGAAGAGAAACAGAAGAGAAGAGGACGTGTAGAAACTACCTCTACGTGTAATTAAGAGAGAGCAGTAAAGGCCAAAACGTACTTATTTTATTATTATTTTTTTAAAAAAATTGTTACAGGGAATTAGGCACGTGCTCAAAAGTTTGCAGAATCGGCAAAGTCGATTCAACCATAGGAAAAGTGAGATGGGTAGGAGATGGGAGATGTAATACCCGAAGACCGAGATGTTCTTAAAAGTTCTAGTTCTTTTGCAATTGGGCCATTTCCATGGGCATGACTTGACTTTAAATGACCTTCTAATCAAACAGCCAGGACGCGCTCTGTAAATCATTATGTGTCTAGAGTTACATTTATTGTACGGTTGAACACAAGGAAGAGAGAACGGTTGGAGGCTATGCTGTGATTTTTTTTGAAAAAAATTAAAAATATAATCGCTTTCCACGTTTTCAAGTGGGCCACATCCTCGTGATTCTGCGGGGAAGAGGAATCCGCCTGTTCTGCGGATTAGCGACGGACGCCCCCTCCACCCTCGCACTCCGTCTCCCGTGCCGCCGGCGCTAATTGCCCAGAGATTCGAAGAGTCCCTTCGGCCTCGCCTTCGTTCCTGCCTTCCCTCCTCCAATGAGGCCGCCGCAAAGCTTCTTTTTCCCGCCCCTTGGAACGCAACTAGAGCCACCCTTTCGGTCCCGCCAGGCTCGGGAGATTCTTATTGTATCCGGGCGCCGTGACTCCGCCCCCTTCTCCCAGGTTAAGCCAAGGGCCGCAGCCTAGGAAACCCGCTCGGAGTTGCTCCGCTTCGCCAAACTTCTTACAAGCTTCGCTTCAGCTTTTCTTCCCAAAGCCAAGTGATCGCCGAGGCAGGGCAGGTTTCTTTTTCTCTACAGGGCGATCCAAGTGTCCTCTTTACTTTCGGGGTGAGTGTAGGGAAGTCTTCGCCCCCAACCAGGTACCGATAGGTTTACAGAGGAGAAATGCCTCTCCTCGCGGGCGCCTACTTATAGGAGGAGGAGGGGGAGGAGGAGGAGTGAGGCTGATTTCAAGAGAAAGAGCTTCGAAAGCCAACGGAACCGAGGCAGTCTCTGGCTTCCAATGCAAGCGGTCCTCGCCCGGTTCAAAAGGGATTTCGCAGCCGCCTCTAGTTCTGTAAGGCTGTGGTTGAAAACTTCCTTCTTCCAAAGCTTCTCGCGCCTTTTCACCAGCGCTTCTGAACCCCGAGTCAAAAGCCGCGTCCTACTGCGTCGTATCCTAAGGGTTAATTAGTTCCCAGATTTGGGGGCCAAAATGGGTCGCGTTGAATTTAACTGTTAGTGCCTGTTTCCTGATCATACGGAACTGTGGCAGATTGGTAGCGTTTACTAATGTATTTGAAAGCATTTCCTGGGGGGTGGGGAGCCACCCCTCTCCCTCCCTTGCAGTCTGCTGGTAAGAGAAAGCGTTCCCTATTGGGCTGAGCGTTCGATTAGGAACGCCTTGACTCGAAAGGGGTTAAAATCTCCCGTCAGAGAGATTTGAAAATTGCCCTTGCCTGTTCAGCAGGAAGCAAGAGATGTACAAACAAAAAATAGCCTTTAAAGTTGTGGTGTGTTAGGAGCATTTTTATTCCTGCATTTTAAATACACACACGCACACACACACACACACACACGCACACACGCGCACACACACACACACACACACACACACACACACGGAGAGAGGGAAACATAAGAACTTCGAAGGGTGAATAATTTGAAATGGTAGTTGGAGAAAATAGTGTAAGTAAAATAGTGCTTTATGTAACTAATGAACAGGGTTTTTTTTAATAGTTTCTTTTTACATTCACTTCTGTGTTCATTTACTTGGGAATGAGATTCCTTGAGGCTAACTTAATTTTTGGAAGAAAAAAAATAATGCCTGTAAACCAGCAAGAAATTTAAGACAATCTTTAAAATTTGTATTCGAAGAATTTAACAAGAAGGCATTTCTGTTTGCATTGCTTTCAGCAAACATTTCCTATTTTTACTGCCTTTAATTCACCCACTTTTCACTGATATGTTTATACATATTCATTAAGTGACAGCATTTTGGCAGGCAGCATTGCTTTTTCTACATTACTGTATAAAAATGTCCTGCATCTAAAAATGACTGATCTATGGCCTTATCACTGCCGTCTAGTTTGGCATGAAGATCATAGGATCATACTTGAAAGTCAAATCTTAAATAATTGGAATATGTGTATGAACTGCACTTTTGAGATGTATATTATCTATCTATCAAAGAATACATCATCTATCAAAGAATACAATTTATTTATATCCTTAATTATTAGCTAAAACAACAGGGTAAATTATAAGCAAGTTGTCTTTCATCTGAATCAGTGCGTCTATATGAGGACCCGAAATCTCAAGAAACATTTTTGTAGGATATTATAAAAAACAGCCAGACAACTTATCGTTCTACTTATTTATATAAATCAATTGGAGAAATTGGTTTGAGCATGGGTAATGTTGAATAAGTGCTAGAGTAAGTCACAGGGCAAGAAATAACAGAAATATTGACTTCCTGCCTCCTCCAGATTAATACAATATATTCAAACAGCTGATAAGAGCAAGTGGTGAACGCATTCTTCAGTGATAGCCATTTATTTACTAACCCATAACAGATAATGTGCATTTTACAAAGCATTTCAACAAGGCAAGTATATCTTATTTATAAAACAAATACACAAATTTGCCGATCAACTTTATTGTTTCCAGCAATATATCTTTAATATACCCAGATTTTGAATTATAATTCAAATATATTATTCTTATCATACAAAATTATACAGGTACAAATAGATCACAATTTAGAACACTACATTAATATCTAAACATAATAGATTTAATTACTCTTGATAATAAATGGATATAATTTAAAAACATAGGTACCTAATTATGTTTTCATTGTTTTAAATCTATCTTTTCACAAATTAATGAGTACCTTACCAGAAGTTTACAGAGAGAAATACAAAAGCTTTGTACCCTATGATACATTTGATAAATAATCTGAAACCTCATGATTACAGGGAAAATCTTTAACCAGGATGTTTCCTGTTCCCAATATGAATATTGTATACCATGTGATTTTTGAAGACATTGAGATATTTGAAATATGTATGCTTATGATTATCTTGAAATGAAAATTAAATGATCTTTACCTCCATGTCATATGTAATTATTCATATGGGTATTGTTTCAGGAAAATATCAGTTTTTCCTATTATTAGCTGATACTAACGAGGATTTCTACCATATGTGGTTTAAGAGCAAACAAAACAGTTATTAAGAATTCACCAGCAGTTGACATTTTAATGTAATATTAATGTTTGAGGTTAATAAAATAGTCAACATTTACTAGCTTTCAAAATATTGGTCAATGTTCCTATTGTTATAAAGTTATGCAATAGGTTTTTCCTTTGTCATCATCTAGCACCCCTCAGTGATAATAATATGGCTACATGACTTCAAAGTGTGATGAAGAACAGTTTATTAGATTTGTACATTTTCTTCATGGACCTTTAGGTGATATGTTTAGTATAACTCTTCCAAAACTATTCTTGCAAAAATGATCTCTTGATGTAACTTGGGCTGAGAGACAGTGCCTGGTCCAAAGACACTAGGCCTAGAAGAAGCTGCTAATCATCTGACCATGACTAGATTTGTAATTCCTCATGGGCCACTTCTATTTCAGTGATTGACTTTGTAATCCAAGGACTCCAGAGTGAATTAGCTTGGGGACATCATCATCAATATGTTCATTGAAATTGTAAGTTATTGCTTAGTTGGAACTGTAAGTTGTTGGTTAATTTTGAAATTTCTTAAATATATTAACAGTATATCAGAAAGTCTTAGATAACAACTACAATTGTTGTCCAATATGTGATCATTGGGAAACACTATACAAGAGGCAAAGTAGGTGATTTATCTGGATTTTTAATCCCATATACGGTGCTCCTCCCTAGCAATAGTTTTTTAAGTACATTTTTTTTACAAACAAATAATTCCAAGGGGGTTTAGAATGATCAGTTAGCATTTTTATATGGGTACATGCCATAAATCCATATGCAAATTTAAAAACATAAAATTAGAGAAGCAGAATAAAGCAAACAGGATAAAATGTGTCAAAAAGTACGTAAAGACAAAATGTCAAGTTTAAAAAACAACTCAGCAACAAGTTGAACATCTCTTCCAATGTTTCACTTGAATTTGAAGTGATAAGAGGAATAGAATAAGGAATTATTTGCATGTGGATGACATAGCCCAAAAGTTGTGTATTTATTTCAACAATTGAACACAGATATTCTTTATATGCAACCATTTTTCCCTTGCATTCAGTAACTATCTGGACAGGCCTTTTAGTTTTCTAAGCTTTTCAAAAGTAATTTGCAATTTGCCTCTTTCCTAGGACTGAAAAAAAGGAACTGACACAAGGTTACACAGTCACAGCTGACTTTGTACTTAAGGTTGGAAATAACTCATGGTCTCAGTTTCTGGTTTGATGCTGTAACCACTACCTCAACTGTCTTGGCTTGGCCTCTCCCACTCTCCCTCCCTCCCTCCCTCCCTCCGTCCGTCCGTCCGTATGTATGTATGTATGTATGTATAAAAAAAGAGCTACTGAACAATCCTCCAGAATCATATTCTCAGAAGAAATGCATTGTATTGAATTCTATTCAGAATAATATAGCTGATAGCATTTAAAAAACAGAGTTAACAAGTCAGTCTCCCTTAGCAATAGCAATAGCAATAGCAATAGCAATAGCAGTTAGACTTATATACCGCTTCATAGGGCTTTCAGCCCTCTCTAAGCGGTTTACAGAGTCAGCATATTGCCCCCAACAATCCGGGTCCTCATTTTACCCACCTCGGAAGGATGGAAGGCTGAGTCAACCTTGAGCCAGTGAGATTTGAACAGCTGAACTGCAGAACTGCAGTCAGCTGAAGTAGCCTGCAGTGCTGCATTTAACCACTGCGTCACCTTGGCTCTTCCTTCCTTCTCTTCATAACTAATCATTGTGACCAGGACAGTTTTACACTTATCAATTAAAGATTATAGCTAGAATGGGATCTTAATGGGAAGATCAAACTGAAGTTTTCATTGTGCTCACCAAGCAGGTTTTTTTCACCATGCATTTTGTTTTAGAAATTCTGATATTTTTCTAAAATTGTGTACATTATTATTGTTATACAAACTAGACGGCTAATAAGAAGCAGTGGGATAATTAATTGGAATTAAGAAGTGCATTAGTGTTTTAAAAAAACCCTATTAGATTTGTAAATATATTTTAGGAAAAATATTTAATTGCACTATTTTGTCATGATACAATTAAAAAAAATCAACTATCACTTTAAAAACTAGAATAGGATTAGAAACTAGAATTTTGTGCCCTTCTAAGACATTGCCAAACAATCTTGTAATGGTTTCTGAGTGCATGTTTGTCAGAGGGGAAACTGATTTGTCTTAAGACATCTTACGGTAGTTCTGAATGAAAAAGTATACATAAATCAGGGCACTATAGCAAAAGGAGCAGGTCTAGGATTTCAGCTCACTGCCTTTTTTCTCGAAGCTGGTTTGTCTACCCTCTCCTACATTTCTAGAGACTGTATCTTCCAGGTTTTAAAAATGCGAAATAAAGAAATGTATGGATGCCAGACAGAAGACAAGCAGGTCCTATGTTTGTGCAACTTGCCAGTCTCACAAAGCAGAGTTTTTAACCTCTGTTGGTGGAGCTCTAGGATTCTGTGAGTACTTCTTAAGTCCATTTATAGATTTAAGGCCAAAAACGTTCCCTTGAAAAAAGCCATTTTTTCTGTTCCTGGAACTTTCCTCTTCAGCCTCCTTCTTGACCAGAATTTAGTTTTAAGTAATAGGTTGTGTCTTTTAAATATTTTAATTCTGCTACTGTGTTTCCCCAAAAATAAGACAGGGACTTATTTTCTTTTGAACTCCAAAACAAGCACTTGGGCTTATTTTTGGGAAGGTTTTATTATTTTTGAGGTGCAGCAGGTGGTGAGCATGGTCACCTCATGGCTGCTGCTGTGTTGCAATATTTGGGGGGGAGGGCTTATTTTCAGGGGAGTGCTTATGCGCATGCATGCAAAAGCCCAATTAGGCTTATTATCTGGGGAGGTCTTAGTTTCAGGGAAACAGGGTATAAACTGTGGTGAATGAAACTAACTGGTTCCTGAGCTACTAGGTTTCTTATTTCCACTTATGGATAGAAGAGGAAGCAGGTGTTTGAAAATGACAAATATAGAGAAATTACAAATAAAAAGGCAAGCAAGTTAACCCCAAGTTCAGTTTCACTCATTATTCCTTGGACACTACAAACAGGAAAAGCAGGATTGTAGCCAACTAAAATAAAGTTCCATTTCAGAATACTGTTAGAACAGATTAAGGGGTGGGGGGAAACATACTCTCTTTTCTTCTGCTTATAAAATAGTTGGGGTCTGCTCTCCTTTTTTCCTTTTAGGAAGCCTGGAGAGAAATTGATATCCAGAACAGAAAAGAAGGATGTTGATGGGCATGAAAGAAGTGGAGAAAGCCAAGTGCTAATGGTGAGAACAATCAACCAAAAATTAGGCCAACAATCAGCGGGAAAAGAAGTGGGCTAATAACCAGTGGGATGAGAGTGCACCAACACTTTTCAACATATCCAAAGCACAACTCTGATATACAATAGTTCAACTGGCCATATTTCCCTGGTTCTCTTTTTTATTTTTTTCAAAATATTAAAATGCAAACGCCAAAAAAAGAGGAAAAAACAAAAAAACAAAACAAAGCTAAACAAGACTACCCTCAAAAAGTGCATAATTTCAAAAATAATTGTTTCTTCCTTGCAAAGAAGGCACACAATTTATACATTTCTACAGCACTGTTTAACCCACTTTGCCTGATATTTATCTACTGTATGGAAACATAGTTAACAGGTAAAACCAACAGCTAAATTAAACTTCAAAACCTTCTCTTAACAATCCATTTATTGTATTTCACTTGCAGAAAGTCAACAATGGCTTCTGGTCTACCATATTTCATCACAGTTGGTGTCTCTGATTTGTCCAGGATCAAATATTCTTAACTGATTCTTAATAATAAGACTTTCCCTTAAGATATTAATTGGGATGTTATCTAGCAGTTGGATTTTTCCCTAAGTCAGAAGTCTCTGTTGTGTATATCTCATAGCATTTGTTGTACAAAACAGTCTCCTGTAAATTGTAACATAACACCTCTTAACATTTGTTTCTTGATTGAGTATAATAAATCTGTTCCCCAATCTCCCTCAAAAAGTCAAGTTCATCACTGATCAATTTTGAGTCTTTACTATCCATAAATTTCTTGGAGTCCTCTAACCAACTTGCATTTCCTAAATCCACCTTATCTTTCAGATCCGCCAGCATCAAATTACATTCTAATCTGTCTAATTGTAAATCTTGTTTTAGCACTGTTATTTGCACCTGGTTACTAATTTCTAAAACCATTGTTACTTTATCAAGCTTTTAATCCAAATTTTTAAGTTGAACTTGTAAATTGAAAAGTATCCTTTCTGCCCAGCTTACCCAGTAAACTTTGTCTTGATATATTGTGTGCATTTTGACTATTTTGATATAGTCCAAAATACTTAGCAGTTAAACTTTTACAGCTTACACTTTTACAGCTAGTCATAAACAGCTGCTCTCAAAGACAGGAAAAGCACCATAACAGATTAGCCTCAAAAAACATTGAGAAGAACTTTCAGCAAGAGAGCATTCTGTCAGAAAATATCTATCTATCTATATATCTCTATATCTCTATATCTCTATCTCTATCTCTATCTCTATCTCTATCTCTATCTCTCTATCTCTATCTCTATCTCTATCTCTATCTCTATCTCTATCTCTATCTCTATCTCTATCTCTATCTCTATCTCTATCTCTATATCTATATCTATATCTATATCTATATCTATATCTATATCTATATCTATATCTATATCTATATATCTTATCTATATCTATATATCTATATCTATCTATCTATCTATCTATCTATCTATCTATCAATCATCTATCTATCTATCTATATCTATATCTACACACATACATACATCCACACACACACACTCACACACACACACACTCACTATCCAAAGCTTGCTGAGTCTTCCATATGGAAAAGGAAGAAAGTAATGTACAACAGCTAATAAAACAATAAAAAGAACATAAATAAAACCTTTTAAGATTCAGTAGGGGGTTAAATTAGATCAGCATTTAACCAATTGATTTAATATTTGAAAGTAAAAATCAAAAGGAAAAGAAAAAAAAATCAAAATGTGCTGTTAAAACCCAGGAGTTCTTAAAACAGTAGGCAGCTGGAAAGGAAAAGATAGAGACTCTACCCTCTGACTCAGGCATCCTCAAACAACAGCAACAAAACCAGCTGTCTTATTTTGGGCAAAAAAACCCTCTGCTGAGGATGCCATCTTAGGGAGATTCTAGCTGACCACAGTTCCAAGATAATATCGCATATTATTATAGTAAAAAATTATAAATTTTACACACATTAAAGTTATGATGGAAGAATGTCACCTTAAAAAGGAAAATACTAGTTTTATTCCAGTGTATCTAAGTATCACTTAGTTTCTGGGCATAGAGTAAGGGGAAATTCACAATGATGTTGTGAGGATATGGCTGTGTCGTGGTTAAGGGTGAGCGGGGCCTGGGTTTAAAACTAGGAAGAAGGATCCCCTTAATCATTTTCATTAATATTTTGTATTATTTTATCCTGTCGATTCTAGAAGAATGATGCTACTTGGTCATGAGTAGCTTTGCTGAGGAAAAGCCAAACCAGGGAATTATTTTAAAGAAGTGTGGGGAGATGGGATGCAAGAATTTGCACCAACTTATTAGTTCCAGTTGAAAAAAAAACCCAACAACACGACTTTCGAACACGACTTTGTTATAGACATTGCAGAAAAGTCTGTTTGAAGATCCATCGTCTATAGTGTAGTGCAGGGTTTGGACATAGCCTCTCGGTTACCTTTCCCCCCCATTCCTATATCTGGTGAAAGTTTGAGCATCAGGTAGCAGCCAACTGTACCCTTTCATAGGTCTCAATTGTACATTTACAAGTGTTGCCTGCCAGAGAGACACATCAGCTATAGAGCAGTGATTATTCTGGCGTATGTGTCTCTGTCCTATTTAACAAAGCGCCATTACATTTTTATCATTCAACACACAATATTTACAATTTCAAAATGTAAAATCACAACTTGAATGAAAATGCAAGCCATGTTTTAAACAAATAACCTGCTTTTAATTTGCCTCACCGTTAATATCATAAGGTTGCCAAAGGAGAAATCTTCACAACTGTACACGGTATGATTGACAGTTCACATTTCTGAAAGCATGTCTGTACAACATTGTAATAATGTTACTTTTGTTTATCATTCTGTAAAAAAATAACTAGTTTTTGAGCTTCAACTGACTATGCAATGCATTGGCTCAAAGAGTATGCACCATCACCACCTAGAATAAATCTGACAGATTAATTAAAAAAAAGATTATTTCCTCCCATGTATGAGTACCAATAGCACAGATGCAGCTGTGTGAAAATGTCCTACACGCTTTACGGTTTACGAACTTTTTGAGATAGGCCATTGATTTTATGATATTTTATGCTAACTGCTATGCAAATATTGTTATATTTAAATAAATACTGGTGGTTTTTAAGTGAAAAGCATAAGTTTTTTGCAACTTGGTGCTGTTTGGATGGGGATTGTGAATTTTCTTGCATGCTTACAATGCACACTTACAACGACTATGAAAACAGATTAACTGTTGCATACCCAGTGACATATGTGTTGCATTACTAAGGCCGATGCTAGTGTTTTGTTAACATTTTTATTGTTTGTGGCCCCGAAAAGGGCCCTTATTGCTTATCATCAGGCGGCATCGCTTCGGCATAAACTGTATAAGCCTTTGCATGTGATCTTTGGTGACAATGTGGTGTCAGGCTGCAATAATGGATTCAATTGGCTCCTGCTTGGTCTTCGGATGCTTCTTGCTTATTTTGTAACCAATCTTGGCCCACAAATTCTCAACTGGGTTCAAATCCAGGCTCTGAGCTGGCCAATCCAGGAGTCGAACACCATGCTTCTTCATCCACTGCTGGATGGATTTGGCTCATGACAAGGAGTGTTGTCATCCTGGAAGTAAAAGTCCTTCCCTACAAGTTGCTGAGGAAGCATGGGTTTTCCCAGGACTTCAACATACCGCTTGGAATCCATAATTCCCTGCAAGATTTGTATCTGACCCAATACCAGAAGCAGCGATACAGTCCCAGATCATCACGTGCAATGGATGCTTCACAGACAGATTCAGGCAGTACTGCCTAAATTCTTCAGCTGGAAATCTTCTGACATAACTTATTGCACTGATTCCCAGTCAAATAGAAATTGCTCTTGTCACTGAAGATGACCTTGGCCCACTGTTCGTTGGCCTACTTGGTGTACTTCTTGGCCCACACATGTCGACAAGAGCGGTGAGAGTCTGTGAGCAAAGATTTACTTCAAGCCCTGCAGCCTTTGAGCAAGCAGTCTGCGATGCACTGTGCTTGTGCACACTTTTACATCATGTTTCACCCCAAATTCTTAAAATCTGACGTGAGGTGAGCTTTCTGTCAGCCATCGAAATGCATTGCAGAGGCTGATCTTGCCGTTTTGTAGACAACTGAACCAGTTATTTGGTATTTTTCAACCACTCTGCTCACTCTGATGTGATGGCATTTCACTCTCTTCGCTATTTCTGTACAGGAGTAACCCTCTTTATGAAGCACAATGATGGGATGTCGCTGCTCAGTACTGGTGAAAGCAAAGGCCTTTATCCTTGCCCGCAGCCAGAGCTAAATTAAATTTCTCTCTTTTTTTTTTTTTTTATAGATTTTATTGGTAAAAAGAAAATACAACATCCATAACTTGTAACAAAACAATACAACTACATTTCGAGATATTCCCATACTATCAAATCATTATAAACATCAAAGGTTAGGTATCTTTCCCTCCCTCTTTTCTTCCCTCCCCCCTTACTTCCTTCTCCCCTGCCTTCCCTCCTTTCTTTTCTCCTTTTCTCCTTTCCTTCCCCCTCCTTTCCCTCCCTCGCTCCCCCCCTCCTTCACACATACCTTCCCTCCTTCCCTGCCTCTTTCCCTCCTCCTTCCTTTTCTCTTAATCTCCCTCCTTTCCTCCCTCCTTCCCTCCTTCCTTTCAACTCTCCTTCTCTCTTTCTTTCCCTCCCTCTTTCCCTCTTTACTACCCTCTCTTCTTCCCTCCCTCCTTCCTCCCCCAGTTTCTTCTCTTTCTTCTCTCCTTCTTTCTTCCCACCTTCTTTCCCTTCTCTTCTTTCTCTTCCTCCTCTTTCTTCCCCCCTTCTTCTGCCTTTCCTATTCCTCTCCTTTCTCCTCTCCATCCAGACTTCCCTACTATCCTCCTTCCCTCCCTTCTAACCTTTGTTACATTTGCGTATTTTCCTCTGCTGAGGACAATCTGGTTCTCTTTCCCTTTCCTTGCTTGAAGAGGCAAGGATTATACGTCTTCTCGCCTCATCTAAAATGAAGTTTGATCACTAATTTCATGCAGGTAATTATAGCGAATTTCCTATCAGCTTTTTAAAGTTTTCCCAGCATTGTAGCGTGACAAAATTGCTCGACGGTGGGTTCTCGCCCCTGATACATTTCTCCTTTCGTTTATCTCTCAGTTGTTGTATATTGTTCATTTGAGTTATTGGTTTAATCGTGATAGGTTAGTTAGCTATCTCTTTTTATGTCTAGGTCTTCACTGACTCATCAAGCCATTTGTATAGCTTCTCCCAGACTGTATAAAAGTCTGTGTCTTCTTTGTCATTAATTCGCATCGTCAGTCTGTTCATTTCTGCTAGTTCTAAAATTTTATTCATCACCATAGTGTTGGTGGGGGCATTTTCACTCTTCCAGCACTGTGCGTAAACAATCCTTGACGCTGTCAGAATATGGACTAGGAGGTATTGGTCAGATTTGCAAATTTTTTGATCTATTATTCCTAATAAGAAAGTTTCCGGCTTAAAGCATAGTTTAATTGACAGGATTCCATTCAGCCATCCTAGTATTTGCTTCCAATATGCTTTGGCTACCGGACACGTCCACCACATATGGTAGTACGTGCCCAGCACCGTTTTACATTTCCAGCATATGGCTGAAACTTTTGAAGACATTTTCGCCAGTCTTGTCGGTGGAAGATGCCAGCGGTAGAACATTTTATATATATTTTCTTTATAGGCCGTCGACTTTGTCAATTTTAGATTCCATTCCCAGACTCTTTCCCAGTCGTCTAGATCTATTGAGTGGCCGATGTTTTGGGCCCAGGTTACCATGACTTCTTTTACTCTTTCTGCTTCCGTTTTTCGAATCAGTAAGCAGTTGTATATTTTTGAAATTAATTTCTCATCTGGTCCAATTAAAATTTTATCTAATTCCTGGTTCTTGTTCTGGAAGCCAGGTTGTGCTAGATCGAATTTATGTTTGTTTTGAATTTGAAGATATGGCCACCAATCGATGTTTATTCCCTTATCAGCCAAATTTTCCCTGGGGTTTAGTTTGTTTTGGTCGTCTAGCAACTGTTGGTAGGTAACAATTTTATCCAAGTTTATCAAATTCGGGTATATCAGGGCTTCCGTCGGAGATATCCATTTAGGTAGTTGCGTATAGTATCTCCTTCTAATTTCGAGCCAGTCCTTAATCAATACCCCCCTTAAATGGTGACTACTAAAATAATTGTGGATTTTATTTCCCTCGCACCATAAGTAGTTGTGCCACCCGTATTGCAGGTCGTGGCCCTCTATTGTTAAGATTCTTTTATTAGCTAACATTACCCATTCTTTTATCCACATAGTTGTTGCTGCTTGATGATATGTTTTCCATTCCGGTAATCCCATTCCCCCTTGAGTTCTTTTATCCTGCAGGTGCATATATTTTATTCTGGGCTTTTTACCATTCCATATAAAGTTACGAATCATTTTGTCCAAATCATTATAAAATTTTTCCCCTAGCTTAACCGGTGCCGTTTGAAATAGGTAGAGGATTTTTGGGAGAACATTCATTTTAATTACTGCGACTCTTCCCATCAGTGATAGTTGTAGTTTTGACCAGGTTTTTAAGTCCTTTTGGGTATTCTGTAACAACTTATCATAGTTGTCTTCTTTTATGGAAGAGCACTTCGCAGACAGCCAGATCCCTAAATACTTAATTTTTTTAGTTACCTTTAATTCCATTGTTTCCTCTAGTTCTCCAATCTGGTTTTTTTTTTTACTAAATTAAATTTCTCAATGCTTTTCATGCATATTTATAGTCAGAGAGTATGACAACATTGATTGGTTCATAGATTAAGCCTCTGTGCATTTTGATTGGTCAGCCAAAGATTGGTGCTGATTGGCTACTTTCGATCCTAACATTCTCGAAAATTCAAATTGTGTTTGTTTTAGCACATAAACTCACTCAAAACTTTAAAAAGACTTTAGTTATATTAATAAAAATTATGTATCTCAATCCGACTACAGAAATTTTCATCAAAGTACTAATTTTGTGTGGTTTCTATGGGCGAAAAGTTAATTAAACATGTAAATACAGCTTAAAACTGAAAGTGTGCAGGACTTTTTCACACAGCTGTAGGTAGCTTATCTAATTAATCAATGCTTCATAAATTATGGTACATTGCAGATAATGTATTTAGAGCTGTACAATGTTTTGGACAAAATATTTCTGTGAAGTTGCTTTTTAAGCTGACATATCCTGTTTCTAGGAAAGAAAAACTGCATGTATAGGGACAGTTTGGTGTAGTGGTTAGGGCATCAGGCTAGAAATCAGGAGACTATGAGTCCTAACCCCAGGTGAGGCACAAAGCCAGCTGGATGACTTTCAGTCAGTCACTGCCTCTCCGCCATCAGAGGAAAACAATCACAAATTATTTCTGAAAAAACCTTGCCAAGTAAACTGCAGGGACTTGTCCAGGGAGTCTCTGAGAATTTGGCAGGATTGAAGGATTGAAATGGGGGGGGGGGGAGGAGCAAATATATGCAGAACCAATTCTGGTTATGGAACTGGTGGTCAAAGTGTTGAAGCATCATAAGTGCATCAGAGAGAATTGTGTTCCTTCTTTCCATGATGAGCAGAATCTCTTCATCTCTGCAAAATAAAGTGCCTTGGTGAGATGAAGACAAATACTTTCCCCAGTTTTGGTCATATTTTTCAATCCGCCTTGCTTTATTGCAGAATCCATATAAAGGAGTCTTTTGAGCATATCCCATCTTCTTCATACCAGTTATAGAGAATATATAAAGAGGATGGGAAAGGGGTTTGTCAGAGTTTGTTTATATTTTTAGCAAGTTTCACAACTTTTGCCAAATGCAGTAGCCTAGAAGAAGGAAACTGTTGGCTACAAAACAAAAGAACCTTGGCAGGGAAAAGCATTTAACTTTATTAACATTTTGTTTTCTGTGTGAATGTAGGGATGAAAGATTAAATCCTTGTTACCATGCCTCAGGCTGGCAATAGAAGGATACAAGTAAAAGTAATACTTATTATTGGGATTTTTCCAGAATCAACAGAAAAAGTGAGCCCTATTTGTTTCCTCTGAATTACATGTCACTAGGATGAGTAGATTTTACCTTCCCGAAAAGATGTTTAGGATTTTAGTTATAGTTTCAAATTTTCTTTAGACCAATGGATCCATGGATGAGTCAGAATTACTTGTGGGACCTTAGATCCTAGTACTTGTATCATAAAAAGAATTTACATAGATTATCTCGCATTCTTTTTTGCACAGAAAAGCAGAGTCTATGATAATATTTAAAACACTTAATAACAGTGAAAGTACAGTAAACCTGTAAAGACACCCATAAATGCAAATGCTCCATTACCTTTGATAAAAGACAGAACTGATTTGAACAAGATAGTTATATAAGCAACAGAGGTCTGTATTAAGACCGAAGCTTATAACGAAAAATAATGTCAGAATCTGGCAGCAAAATACCCAAGCCTATTCTATCCTTGCCCTGTCCAAGTTGTTTGTCTTCCATTATATCCATATCAAAATAAACCAATGCTAAAACCACAAAGAGTTTAATTTCATTCATTGCAAAGAATCTGCCTGGACACATGCTGCTGCCAGAACCAAATGGCATTAGAAAATATTTCAGCTTCTTTCCTTGCTTGAGGAAGGTTGTTTTCTTCTTGCCGTTCTCCACATAGCGGTCAAATTTATATGTCTGGAAGAAAAATGAAAAGTAAGTGGTCACCCAGATGCTATAAGCCATAAGAAGCAGGAAAACGTATTTATTTTTGTTCCTAATACTTCTGGAAGGCAAGAAAGACCACATTTGTTTCATAATCTCAAATGTGGTCCTCTTGTCTCAAATCAGGCCCTACAGCTCTGTGTCCTATTTTATGAGCAGGTTTCCTATGCTTTACACCTTTCGATACCTTTTCGTCTGGGGTTTCATTTCTTTCTGGTTTTCATTTAAAACACATTGGATTATCTACTATTCATCTGCTTTCCCATATTTATGATACAGAAACATGAAGATTGTATACAAGAAATGCAATAAAAGAAGTACTATATATTAAGACAAACTACAAGAAACATAATAAAAGAATATATGTGTGTGTGTGTGTGTGTGTGTGTGTGTGTGTGGTATTTGTGCTGATTAGCTTCCTCCCATAATTGGGGCATACCAGGGGTTGTGACACTAAATATATGTGTGTGTGTGTGTGTGTATAGATATATAGATATATAGATATAGATATAGATATAGATATAGATGATATAGATGATATAGATATAGATATAGATATATAGATATAGATATATAGATATATATGATTTTTACAACCCCTGGTTTGCCCAAATGTGTGAAGAAGATCACTACTTCCATTCTCTGTCCTTCGGCTCGTCACAAGAGACATCCAGGCAGAAACCCAATATTTTTACTGTTGCCTTTTTGTTACAAATACAACAATATGTATGTATGTATGTATGTATGTATGTATGTATGTATGTATGTATGTATGTATGTATGTATGTATGGTTAGTGCTTCGCTTCTGTTGTTCAGGGTTGCCCGGCACCTCTCTTTTTCTAAATCTGAACAATATATTTCTTAAGCACCACCTTATCATTTTCCTCTGTGCCATTTCCTAGTTTCAATTTCAATTCCCTACTTGTTAAATTTTACATAACCCTCAGAAGCCAGGCCATATTGTAGGTACTGCTCATGGTGTGACCTTGGTTTTTTTTTGAGGGGGGGGGGATATGCAACAACAAAATAAACATGACAACTACTGCTCTGTAGAAACAATAACAATTGTTATTGTAATTACCACCACTATCACAAATCACAACAATAATGATCATTCTAAATCATTTCTTAAATGATTAAGAATTATTCCAGAATCAGGAATTCCTTGCTGGAAAGTCTTCTAACTTGTGAAGACAAGTCTAAATGCATTAACATGCATTACTGAGGCAACCTTGCAATATGTTCATACAGAAAATCTGGGATGATTGGAATCAAAAGTAGAAGGGCACACTGTCCTTGTTTATAGTTTTAGTAATTGATAAAGGGCCCATCTGTTTAAAGTATGTTGCAACCAGGAAATCATTAAAGAATACAGACTAGGGACTTCAGAGTGAATGCATTAAAGCACAACTTACAGATGGTCCTTCATACACACTTATGTGCACTCTCACCTCATCCCTACTGAAAGCCCATCTTTTAAATTCTGTACACTAGCAGATTCAACTGTGATTCAGCCAGGAAACCAGGTTATGCAAATAAGAGAGCCAAGAATTTGGCTTTCATCTTTTTGTGGGCTGAAGGAGGCGGCAATTGGGAGATTTGTTTTAGATTGTGCGAAGCCTGAATCAGACTTCCACTGTAGTTTTTGTAGGCTTTCTATCTCAAATTGGCAGAAACGTGCACTATCATTTTCCCCCCCAACTCTGATTGGAAGCAGTTCATTGGGAAGAAAAAAATCATGTCTATATTAAGTGGAACTGCTGAGCTTGAGTTGCCCTTGAAAATGATACAAAAACCTAAGTTACTATAGAATGAGGCAACCACGCCTACATCTTGTACAGCTAGTAAAAACTGTACCATGGATGTTTCTGAAAAGTATGTACTCATTGCTCATCTAAATTAAAGAGTTATTAAATTCAGCTTTTATAGTTATAATGGGTTCCTAAAGCTCTTTAAGATTGAGGTCCTAATTAGACCATGTTATCCAGAGAGGACCTGCTTATCTATTCTGTATGACCATGAGTCCCCACCCCCTTCCCAGGGCACAGGGCTTCTTCATGGTAGCTCCTTGGCTTTGCATTAGAGAAGATGGATTCTTCTCCTTTTTTTCAAAAATAATCAAGGCTGCATTTCCAGTGGGTGTTTAGTTTATCTTTACTTTAAATATTTTGTTAATGTTTGCTTATCTTTTTACTTTGATGTGAGCTTCCTTGATAGTGGTGTCTCCTTTTGAAACAACTGAAACACACTTTTGTGACTACAAGTGATTCTTTCACTGTGCCACTGCAACCATTGTAGAAACAGACTGACACCAACTGTGGTTTTGTGTGAAACCAGCTCAGAATCTCTTGTTTTTCCAAGCAGATTTTATATGTTCCATTGTATTTCTCACCTTCTTTGTTGTGCTCATGAGGAATTGGTTTTGCTATGGGAACTGTATTGTTCCACATCACACTGGGTTCTTTGATATTTGAGCAGGTGCTTAGAGAGCATAGATAAGATTACAAGTTATAAAAGTTAAATTCAACTTCTGAACTTGGCTGCACAGCAAATATTGAAGGGGTCAAGATAAGCTACCTTGTAATTAAGGTTGCTATAATGCTACCCCATGTGTATTTCATAATTTTCGCCTTCCATTGAAAGTTATGTCCAGGTGAGGTAGTAACACCTACCCATCTTTGATGGGTCTCGGATATAGATGTCCTGTTCACCAAGTTTATCTTTGGAGTTCTTTCTTTTGTACATCAGCCTCCCAAGGTTAGGCAGATGACTGAATGGATCTTCTTTGAATGCTACTCAAATTGTGATATTCTTTATTTAGACCTATCCAACTTGCTAACTTGACTTTAAAGTACTTCCGTGTTTCCCCGAAAATAAGACGGGGTCTTATTTTCTTTTGACCCTCTGGAAATAAGCACTTGGCCATTATTTTCAGGGAGGTCTTATTATTTTTGAGGGGCATGGTCACCTCATGGCTGCTGCTGTGTTGCAATATTGTTTGGGAGGATTTATTTTTTGGGGAGGGCTTATTTTAGCGCATGTGTTCAAAAGCCCAATTGGGCTTATTATCCGGGGAGGTCTTATTATCAGGGAAACAGGGTAGATATAAGCCATATTCTCACCTGTTTTTAATGGTACTAAAGACACTTAATATTTGTACCTATATTTTTATCAGATGTCTTGGTTTTGTGTTGTTATTTTAATAACTGTTGCTACATTTGTTGACTGTTGCCTTGAGAAATTCATAATTGAAATGTGGGTTATAAAGCATATATGTTATACCTCCCTTCCTCACACATTAAAACTAGGAACACATGTAGTGAGTAAGACCATTTGGTACAAGTAAGAGTATACAAGTTACAGGGAGTTGAATGACATGAATATTTGCATGCTTTCTTCTGAATACAGATAAACAATACAATTACAGCTTTGCATTGCAAATATTTAAAATCTGAAAGACAACAATGCAGTCTGCAAAGTACCACTATTGGAATCCTACACTGTCTAATAATTGTTTAATAATTTTTAATGTGATTCATGCATGCTTATATGCTTAATGGTGTTAGCATTATAGATACTTTTATCTATGTAAACTGCCAACTTTACAAATACATGTAAATATAATGTTTTGGTGATACCAAGCATAGAAAATAGTGTATTTTATTTTTTGCATCATTTTCTGAAATATATATGTATTTGTAAAGTTGGCAGTTTATATATATAAAAATTAGTCAGCAAGGCATCCTGATCAGAATGTAAAGATCGGATAGGACTAGATGGAAGCAGGTGCTTCTTCAAATGATCTAATTCCAAAATAATTAGGCTCATAAATATCAAGGACCATATCTTGAAAATGTATCAGCAGCTTATTGTCAGTGAAAACATCCCTTATGTCTCCTCAGTCTATAAGGGAACTGGGTACGGCTGATGATTTGAGAAGAACAAGGTGATTTGGATATGTCTCAAGACTTATCCTTCAAGTGAAAATGTACTTAATGACCCTTTCAAAAGGATGCTCCTATCAGTGGGAAACTCCCCGGCCCATGTTAAGATAGCCCTTCCCTCCTAGGCATTCATAAAAACTGTGAAGATTTGCTCTTTCACCAAGCTTTGGGGGTAGAGCACCTATGGCTGTCTCTCTGATGAGTAATCATCTTTAATTGTTTTTGGAATGGCAGATTCCTACTTTAAATGTATATGTATACTATATATTAACCTAAATTATGGATTTGGAGAGTGGAATACTCCTCAGAACCACTTTGTTGGAGAGGTTTATATGGCCTATAAACCATCACTGCAACATATCATGCTATCATTCCTGCACTCCATGGAATTCAGTAAAAAGCAGAGTTTTTGTAAAGCCTTGTGACTTGCATTTCTGCCTCTACAGCATCTCCAAGCCAGCCGCAAAATATTTCAGTAAAAACAGAGGGAACAGCCCTCCAATTTGCACGTAGGTGATGAACTTCTGGAGCTGTATTAAGCTGAACTAGACAGGATTAATTTGCAGTCTTTGATATTCATTAACTTTAGCCTCAGAAAAGGGAAAATACATGGAGATGACACAATTGCCCTCAAAGCTTCATTGCAGAGCAACAGTTTTACAATCCTCAGTTCACAACGCCACACTAATTGACCACGAAAAGACCAATCCCTATAAAGAGAGGTAAAAAATCATACAGACATTGCTATTATAGGGGCTTTAGAGAATCAATGATTCTTTGGGGGCACTTAGCTAAATAGTGCACATTATTTGCTCTTTACGCCACCTTCCATTATTCTGCCCTCTTTGGGCATCCAATGATCCACTCCCAAACAAAGCCCACATTTAGCCTCAAGTTTATGGTAATCAGTGAACAATTGTCAGTTCGTCTCAAAGGGGGTAAGCAGTCAGTCTCATTCCATTATTTCTCCCTTTAGACCTTGAATCCTTTGACCTGCAGCACACATCTTGAAAAGAACTGAAAGCAGGAAGATTGGTTCCACAGGGTCCCCCCCCCCCCCCATTCTCTTAAAAACATAATCTGTATTATAAAGAGCCTGGAGCAGAAATATGCCTGTGATCATATGTGCAATAGCAGTCAACTCTTACTTGAGGTTCTTCATAGACTTCAGGGTCCATGTGCAGAATGGGAGGAAAAATTGCGAACAGATCTCCTTTCCTCAAAGAGACTCCACGATTTTCTTCAAACTGGAGAATAAAATTTTCTTTGATTTTACGGATATTCATTGACGAGGAACACAGTCGCAAGGTCTCATTTATAGCACTTTCTGCATTTAAACAAGAAAAAAAAAACAGAACAGAACAAGATCTAAAACCATTAAAAATACTGAAGATGTTTGTAGCTTACAATTTCCTATAACAGCCACTGAATTAGTTTATTAGATGTGACTATAAAAAGCAAAGGTGGAGGGAAAAATAGGCCGGGAGGATGGGGAGGGGAGAAGCAAAGACAGGACACAAATGCATTCCTGTAGGACTAATGGAGTATTTGCTGTTTGGAATTTTTAAATATAATTATTAACTGAGAGATTTGATGTGTTTAGTTAATCTCAAGGCAATGTAGTGGATTTTGGGTGAAAAACCATTATTTGTACATCTCACTAAAATGCCACCATTAGAGAGAGGAATATTTTTATGCATTTATATACATTGAAAGGGTTGCAATGCCAACTTCAAGATTCAGAGCTCTCCTCCAAAGGCCTTGTGCTGGGCTTCAATCATGCATTACAATACGAAGCACTCATATAACTATACAGTGAACTGTGAAGTTAGGATGCTGGGAATTACGGAACCCTTAGCAATATCATCATCACATCATAATTTCTACTGTTGGCTGAGCAAATTCAAATTATGCGTGGCACTTTGACAAGTTAATGGGGGGAAACCCATATCCCGTGTAATGCTTTGACACAAATCCCAAACCTTTTCCAGACGCCCACCATAACCTGGAAAGCTTGGGAAGGCAAATGTCCTTGCCATCCCAGTAGCCTTCACCTTTTGCTCCTAGCATGACAGATTTTATGGCTAATTTCCGGCAATTTATCCTGGCAGTTTGAGGAGAAATTCCTTTGGGAATAATATGCATAATTTGCATAAATCATTCTGATAGCATGCATACCAGCATGTACCTCCTGTCTGGGGCTGCATCTCTCACTTAGTAATCAAAACTGACTATTTCTCCACCAGCATGGCTGGGTCCTGTAGGAGACAGCATGACTCCTTTAAGCTATCAGTGTGAAAACAAGCCTTAGCAATAAAAAACCAGAACATTCGTAGAATATAAGATCAAGCATAGATATTTGCTTACATGCGTTTTGGAATACCCACATTAAAATCCCCTGTTTGCCAGATCAGCTTTGGTGATCCTCTAGAACCTAAAGGTTAATTTACAGGAAAGTGTAGCAACCTTAGCCTAGAAGCACTTGAAACTTGTATTGAGACAGTTACAATTGATTAATTTTTTTACAAAAATTAAAAACAGTGCATGGCAAATAAAGCTGATTTGGATGCTTTTCTGCAAGAGTTTTTTTTCCCTTAAGCGTGTATTTGTCTAAAGAAATGAGGCTGCGGTCAGTTCTGTGTGGCCAACACCGTGATTCAATGTGACGTACAGTGAGGCTGTGCATATTTTTTTTGGACTGCCTTCGTTACTATAATCAGGGAGAATCAAGTCGGCTTGTTGATGACGAAGCCAGAAAAAAACCTCTGATTCTAGAATATGGCTTCTATTGCAGATAGCCACAAGGCACAATAGATGTCAAATGGCTGCATTCTGGCAAGAGAAAACTTCCCCCAATGCAAAAGAAAGATCCAGGCTCCATTTCTTGGCTTTATGCAGCCTAGGCATAATGAAGCTGATTAGTGCATAGTAGGCTGCAGTATGGAAATGGTAACTGACATATGTAAGGCCACCGGACACCAAAGCAACCACATCCTGGTTGGGGGCCAGTGAGGGAAGGGAGTAAAGCACAAAACACACAGCAACGATAAGCGAAATCATCAGGCAAAGTGTTGCTGCTGCTGAAATAGCAGGTTTCCACTTGAGTAGCACAAGCAACGAAGTCATATCGGATTGGCTGACATTTTGAAAGGAAACATGGCAGTCTGTTGACCACTGTGGTATCCCAAATGACAATTGGGCAAACTTCTCTTATAGAGAATTTAATCACAGTAATGGAGCTCAGAGCACGGCTTAGCGGTCAGATCATAAATGACAAATCTATTTTACCTCCCAGTACCAGCTATGTGGGGGAAAAGGAGCTGCGGCTTTCGCTCTGAGCGATCTTGCTGATAATCCTTAGATGACAAAGGTAATGAGTCACATTATGATCAGCAAAGGAGGAGGGAGTTTGTGTGGGTTTGTGGCAGCCGACCATGAAAATAAACAAACAAAAAATGAAACTCTTTCCCAGTCCCTCCTCCCCTCCCCTCCCCAACAATTCTTATACGCTGGATTTAGGCACTGAATGACAACTAGATGATAAAACAGCAGCCTGTACAGTACTTGTGGTTGTCATACTTCAGTAGGCATAAGCCAGCACTCCTGTAAGACCAGCTGGATAGCCTGGGAGGCCTCCCATTTTGCACCACGAGGTACCATAAATGATCCAGCTCTGGAGAACAACATCTGTTTCTGTGCTAGTGCTGAACAAACAAGGCAATTTAAAGCAAAGCAAGAGATAACCAAGCAGCAAATGAACATGACCCTCATGTTTTCCCACTTCCTACACACATGAGATGCTGAAACTTCAACACATGAAGAGAGATTGTCAGTAAAGTTGACATATTTTCTAAGGAGGGAAAGAGAGAAAGGGAGGGAGGAAGAGGGGCCCTTCAGACTTCCCAGAGTATTATTTTTAGAGTCTTCCCACTCCCCTTTTCTCTTATATTCTCTGCTTCCAATTCATCCACAATCTTTTTTAAAAAGTCGAAGCCATTTCAATATACTTATAAATATTCAGTCTTTAAACCTAATTTGCTATACTTAGTTCACATGCCTTCAAGCATTTGTCTTCCAATTTCCACTGAATAAATGCGTACTAATGAGAAATGGAGCAAGCTGCTGAGGCAAAGCTGGCCGACTTGCGCCTGGCCCGCCACCAGCTTGTGATAGGCAGGCAAATTGAGTTAAAATGAAAAGTCTTGTCAGCTGAAATACAACACGGAGCCAAACAGCAAGCTGTCAATCATCCAGCCAAAACAAGGGACTGCAGGTAATAAAAGGTCATTGTGAATCATTAGTACATTTGGCTTTGGTAAGCAAGTTAATTTTAATTAAATATGATCTTGATCTGTTACTGTTTAATAAAAACCCCGCTGCAAATAATGGTTTAATTTTTTTTTATATTAAGCAGGTAATAGGAACTCTGTAAGTGTCAAGGGTATAAGAAAGAAAAATAGTTGTAAATAGAAATGTATACAAATATTTTGGATACATCTACTCTTTTCAGAGCACTATGATTATATAAAAGAATTATGAAACGCAACACACCTATAGTTTGCAGAATGACTGAACAGAATTAAATTAATCACAGGACACAGATATAAAATATCCACTTTCTCCCACTTCATTCAGTCTTAAAAGAGTGATGTTTAATATGCTTACTGTATCTTTCAAGACAGTTTATATCCTGCTTAATTGTAGTTTTTCTATCTATCTGCTAGTGAAAAATGTCCCATATAATGGTGGGACATTAGGATACAAACTCTCTTTAGTGTAAATTACTGATATTCAGGACAGCTTAGCCATTCAAAATAAAATCTTGTCTTGGGCATGATCTTCACCACATAGGCAACAACAACAATAACAACAACAAAAAGTATCTCAATGCTTCCTTCTGTGCCAGAGACAGAGAATCTGGATCCTTTTGACAAACAAAGCAGAAGTCCAGGACAAAAAAAGCCAGAAGTTTTATGACCAGGTAGGGTAAGGAAAGAGAAAAAGCTAAGAATCTCCTGATTATAGCTGGCAATTCAAGGAAGGAATGTGTTTTAGATAACAAATTGGCACATATTTGTCCAAGAGTCACTGGCTAAAAAGAAAAGGAAAATATTAGTTAAGACAGTGCCCTGTTTAATTTTTTTTCGTCGATTTTTAAGACCATTTTATTGCATCTGGAACTTATTATCTTTCCACAAGCCCAATCTTTGTATGTTTTATGCAGACTAGCACCTCTTTATATTTCAGTTGCTTTTCCATTAGTAGAATGGATCACTTTGGAATTTTGTTCAGAGCTTGTTGCTGTCCTATATATTTTTCTATTAGATGTTTTCAGATGCTGCTTGATTTTGAATACCTCTCTAATTGTACTTCCTTTGTTAATGAAGAACCATGTTGCTAATTAAAGTTAAAAAGGAACTTTTACAATTTATTTTCCTATTTCCCTTTTAAATAAAGTTGTTTTTCTTTTGTTTGATCTTTCTTTCTGCCAAAGACAAAAGGGGCAGATTCCCTTAGACACAAGACTCAATGCTGCAGAGGCAGAAAGTTGCTCGAAATTTCCTTCCTAAGACAGGAGAAAGATTTAGGATGTAAATACCCAGTATGTACACTATGCGTATGCATTATGTGTGTCAATGAATGTGCCTACTATATTACATTTAAGATACTGGAGGAGAGATGGCTACAATCTGGTATGTGGAGATCTATGATAGACAGTTCTGTATGATATCTCTGGGAAAGTGTGCACATGTGTATTCTTTACCTAGCAGCTGGTGCTCCTTTCAACTTAGTCCAACTTAGTTAAGAAGGCCAACTGATAGTTTATTGATATGTAGGGCTATCAGATATATGAGAAGGCAAAAGGAGGACATGGATAATTGGAAAGGGGGACAAATGGGACAGGGGGAAGGAGAACACGCTGTTTTTCTTGGCATCTGCAAGAAGAAATACAATAAAACAGTGCAAAGGAAATGTACTTAGGCCTACAGGTGCAATTCAAGGTGCTGGTTATTGCCTTTAAAGCCCTGCATGGCATGGCCCTGAAGACCAGACAAGAAATAATGGATGGAAACTGATCAAGGAACGATTCAATCTAGAAATAAGGGGAAATTTTCTGACACAGAGAACAATCAACTAATGGAACAGCTTGCCAGATGTTGTGGGTGCTTCATCACTGGAGGCTTTCAAGAAGAGACTAGACAGTCATCTTTCAGAAATGGCATAGGATCTCCTGCTTGAGCAAGGAGTTGGACTAGATAATCTGCAAAGTTCCTTCCAACTGTTGTTCTGTTCTGTTCTGTTCTGTTCTATTCCATCCCATCCCATCCCATCCCTATCCCTATCCCTATCCCTATCCCTATCCCTATCCCTATCCCTATCCCTATCCCTATCCCTATCCCTATCCCTATCCCTATCCCTATCCCTATCCTAATCATTAAGGAACCATCACACTCTAATGAGACTGGCTCACCACACCTGCATTGGCAGAGGAGTCATGCTGCAGACCCCACCAGCCAAGGAATTCCAGATTGCGAGGTCCAGGAGATGACTCTTTTCCGCATCACTCCTGTTCTTTGGAACATTTTGCCCCTGAGGTGAGATTGGCTCCCATTCTTTTGATCTTACATAAGGACCTGAAGACCTGGCTCTACCAGATGGCTTGGTCTCCAAAGGGTGTGACATAACACTGGGAATGGTTTATGAATTAAGAGGCAATCCCACTTCCCCTGTCCCTATGCATCCTGCTCCGTCCCCATCTTTTAACTATAATTTTTATCTTTGATTGAACTTCATTTTTATCATTTTAGAAATATTTATTTTTATGGTTTTAATAGTTTTAGCATTGTAAGCTGTGTAGAGTCACTTTAACAAGATGGATGGTAAATAAATTAGAAAGAATTATTATTTGACTTTTTTTTTTTTTTACTTTAAGGCTGTACCTGCCACACAGAGGATATGATGACATGAAGGAGAAAAAAATCCTCCTTTGCTGCATAAATCTTTATCTGGTAATATTTAAAATATGTAATTAATTTAGCACGAAATATATTGTCTAAGATTATTGACACAAAACCTTGCAAAAGTGAAAACACTTTCACGTCTCTCAACTGAGGTTCTTCTTTCACCATGTGAGATCGCTAATGATGCAATAATTTATTTAAAGCAAGAAGCATCAGAGAAGTAGAGTGTGTTTTGCATACACAAGGTTTCAATTTCAGTCCTTGAAACAGAATAGTTGAAAAAGTAGTTGAAAATGAACAGGTTAGAATATTTTGGAATTTCAAAATATGACTAGATAAAGTGTTGGCGCATAACAACCCAGATATAATTGTAGTTGAAAGGAAAAAAGTGTGAATAATTGATGTAGCATTACCAGGGAATAGCAAAATAGAAGGGAAAGAATGGCAAAAGATCACAAAGTAACAAGATCTGAACATTCAAACAAAAAGATTATGGCATAAACCAGCCATAAGCAGTGGTTTTTGGCACATCGGGTGCCATACCAAGAAATCATGGATCACGCTCAGAAAATCTGCTCATTGAAAAATTTTCCATCTGTCAATTAAAAAAAGGACACACTGCCTGGGTCTGCTAATATACTATGTCTATATATTACAACATCCTAGATATTTGAGAGGAATTTGATGCATAGGAAGGCCACTACTAACTAAAGAACTAACAGCTGTGATTTCATATTGTAGTAAGCAGCTAATAATAACTCCTTAAATTTATATGCCATACAATTCTCTGAGTGACTCAGGGAAGTTTATAAGTTGTTAAAAAAATTAAAAAAATGAAATAACAGAAGAAACATAAAACAAGGATACAAAGATGGCGGAGAAAAATATTTCCTTGGGAACAAGGAAAAGGCAGAAAGGGATTGACAATTATCAATTTGGAAGTCCAAATCTGACCAGCATCTATCAGTATACTGATCTGTCACTTATAGTATAGTAATATTTAGAAAGCTAAGGAATCCCAATCCCCATTGTAACTTAGATTCACTTCTTACTGAAGATTCCTTACCTATGCATTTTTTCTGTGGTTTGAGTTTACATATAATGATTTCTGCTGTTGCTAAATCACATTGAATAATATTATCTGCCAGGAAAGCATTGTCCATCTTTTCTAAAGCAAATATTAACTTCTCCTGTGGGTATGTTATAAATCATATTAGGCGTGTCTTTACCCTTCTGGTAGAAATTATAAAGTTGGCCACCACTGCCCAGCAAACTGATATAACAGAAATAAAAGTAACTTTTCTCCCAAAAACTACAAACAAGCCCAAAATATCCTGAATCTAGTCTTTGACTATCATATTACATCCCCAGCATATAAGATATGTGGTCTTTCCAAATCCTTTTAGAACTATAAATAAGCAAGTTAAGAATAAGGAAATGAAAACTGTCCTATTTTATTGTGACTTTAGCCTCACTTGACTACTAAGGCAGGTCACAAATTTTGCTACATAAATAAATCTCAATTAATGAGGCGGCTAATAAAAATGCATGGAATAGCATAACATTTCTGATATACCATTATACTGTATGTTCTAGCTATTCCTACTCCCAACTTCCCAAGTTTTTATTTATATAGAAAAGGTTTTAAGTGCATCTTTCATGATGAAATTGCTTTGTGTAACATACTATTCATTAAGTAATAGTAAAGAGTGTTCTTTTTCATGTAATTAGAATATCTTACTACGTATAATATTATTAGACTTAGACCAAGCATATTTATAATGGTGTTTAAAAGTTTCTGTATAAAAACATTTAAAATTAGATCAAATGATTCAAAAACAATATGCTTGTTTATTTGTTTACTGAAGAAAATTATCCAAAACTACATATAGAAAACAGGTATTATTTTAAATCCCATTTATACAGAAATATGGGTTTACAAACTTTCAAGCACCATTGTAAACTGAAGTTAATATCCCTGTCTGTGAATCCTTAGATATCCTGATTGATATCATCATGTTGGTGTTGACTCTTAGCAACCACATAAATAAATTTTCTCCAGCACAGTTCTTTTAGCTTAGCCTTTTTCACAATTTATAAAATGCTTTTTTTTTAAAAAAAAAAAACTTTTTTAAAAGAGCAATTTTGCATATGGATTTTAAGACAGTGCAAATTCAAGCAAGATATGTAAGATAGATTGTTGTGGATATGACAATTGATTATCATTTCTAAACCAAGTGTTCGCCCTCTTATGAAAAGCTATGACTGCTGCTACTGCTTCTACTATCAATCTACTATGCATAAATTCCACTAAACCTATTTTTCCTTGAAAATTGCTTAAAAAGTGGGAAGTTTGTCAACTGTACAATATTCTACATATATCTTCTCTTCTTTGAAAATAACTTTTTTGATTTTAAAATATTTATATCTTTTACTGAATAGCTAACAAGCTGCCAATCCATAAAAAAATGCGGATGTATCCTGTTTTATGTTTTAAAAGGATGCTGTATAGGCTAATGATATTTAGAGTGGAAGTTGATGGTTCCAAATATTTCCTTTCAATTCATGAGAAGGTCCTGCTTTGCCATCTTGTAAGCAATGCCTCTGAAATGTACTCTTCACTTCAGCAGATGTTTAGACTCAGACTTAATATGTGTACACATTGTGTAAATAACTGCAAAGCTTTGATCAACCTTTCCCATACTTTGCTTAGTTAATTACCTGGGCTTTTATGTTTACATGCAGTTAGTGTTTCTCCAGCTATAAAGTACATAATTTATAATTGATGTAAATGTTTGTTATTATGTCAATTAAGCAGCTGGGTTCTCCACCTTCCCACTAAACAGAATGTGTGATAAACAGAGTTTACATGGAGATGCCTACTTTTCTTCAGAAAGGATAAAATAAATTACCTAAGTAGACCAGGTTGTCTAATTGTTCTCTGCTGAGGTAGATGCTGCATCCTGGCTTCCTCTCTTGACCTGTTGACTGCAGCAAATGGTCAATTTCGTCACGCACCACTGCAAAAGCTTCTGGGTGCCTCAACAGATAATATATCGCCCAGAATGTAGCAGGAATTGTGTTTCCCACCGAGGCCCACAGAAAGGTGAAATGATGTGCTGGGAGAAAATAAGTGAAAAGGAAGATTAATAGCGTTTATTACACTGATTAGATTTGCAGTGTGCTAATTAAAAGATGTTAGGACACAGACCCAGCCAAGGATCAGTGAATGCTAATGAGGACCAATAGGCTTCTGAAAGTCTAATTTTCTGCTTAATGAGAATAGTTTGAAATGTAATTTCAGGGTGGGGGTGTGGGTGAAATAAAGGGAGGAAATGCAGCTCAGTTATAATCTCTCTCATTATCACCATTAAGTATCTTGTTTTACCATCTCAGCCAAAAAGAGAGAGAGAAAGAATCAATTATCGGACAGGGTTGTTTCAGAGTAAAACATTTTATCATTACCCAATTAGAGAAAAAACATAAAAATTTCAAGGTCGCAATTTTGCTATTTTATTTCAAAGGACCCTAGTAAATTATCTTATTCGACCCAAGCAATCATTCAAAAGTTTGCTACCTGCTTTGTCATAATCGCTAAGCAAGTTATAGCTTTCAAGAATATCTTTTCTGCTTTGGATCACTTTAGCAACATCTAACCATTTCTCCATCTTTTTGGGATTAAAAAAGTTTATGAGTTCTTTCCGGATCTTCTTGGTTGGTCCCAACAACGTAATTGGTATGTTTAGAGCCAAATAGGAAAAATTGGCATCAAACTTAAGAAATTTTTCTCCAATTTCGTCAGTAACATTATAATCATCATTATAAGGATCCCTTCCAAAGAATGTTTTAAAGCTGGCTTCAAATATTATAGAGAAGCAGAACTTGTGCATTTTTACCATCTCCCAATCTACCAGTTGTGAAAACTTTGTCTTAAATACAATCTGGAGGTTCCTCATCATGTTATCAGAGAGAGTGTCCAATGATTTGCCAACAAGATGTTGATAATTCCTGTGTATATGTTCATTTAGGTCAGGGTATTTTTCATTTATAGTCGGTGGATGGTCAAATGCTTGGCTTGATATTTGATCTGCTAATTCTGAAAATTCCAGATACTTGCTGCTCTTGGTCACAATGGGATATTGTAGGGGGTTGATTATAAATGTAATATATTTGCCTGAAAGAAAAAAAAAGAAATTGATCAAAGCCAAAATGATAATTTATGCTCACATTCTGCAACCTGTTGCCTTATAGTAATACTTCTCTATCTCAGCAACTTTAAGATGCTTGGACTTCAACTCCCAGAATTCTCCAGTTAGCCATGGTTGGCTGTAAATTTTAGGAGTTTAAGTCCATTGAGAAATAATGCCTTAGAGGAATCATGTACAATAGCTCCCATCATCTCCGACACAAGACATATGCTGGCTGATACTGATCTAGAAAACAATGTTTTCTAGAGAAGTGTGGTTTAGTCAAAATCATTTTCTGGTGCTTCCCTCCAAATTATAGTAGATGTGGCAGTCACAGAATGAATACCATCCTCACAGCACTAGAAGTGAGGTCTTTCAAAAATACTGAATAGCACAATATTTCTAAAAATGGAATAATAAATTTACTTTTAAATGCAGCTTGACTTATACTATGGCATTAATCCTGAAAAACGGTAGCCAAACCAGACATACATGCATGCATGCATGAATGCATACATTTTATATGTATATTACAAAATAGGAAATTACAATAAACTACTAAATTGGGTTTAGAGATATGAAAAAATAGCAAAATAAACCATGATAGCTTCCATGAACAATATGCTCTGCAGTCAAAGGTTGCAATACTATGCCTCAAATTTCTTTTCTTTCCCCAATGACAAGAAATACGTCATAACAGAATTAATACTTTGCTTTGTATGGGTAAGCAGCATTATTCTTTATTTGCACCAAACTTTTTACATTTCTGGCCTTTTATTATATTTCTATTAATATTTGTGGGTCACATAACACTTCTGATCCCAATAACAATGGGTATGAACGTGCTATAAATTTTGCATTCTGGTTCCAGTAACAAATTATCCATTTTTATTAGGTTGTCCCTTGAGGTAACAATAAACAAAATTTAACAATATAATCTGTGAATATTTCTAAATATGCTTTATTCATTAATATCTAAATTAAAACTTAGTTTAAGTATTTCCACAATAAATTCAAATTGAGAAAGTCCACATTTTGGTATATTATTCATCAACAAGAGCACTTTCTTATTTCATATCCCAGCAATCATAAATTTAACTAAAATAGTGCACTTGCTGAACAAATCTAAAGCTTTATAAGTCACAATTATTTCACTTCTAAATACCAAAACTTGGTAAACTTCTTCTGAATTGTCCAATAAACATAAGAAAGAATATTTTGTGGAAGATTGTAGGATACAAATTTAACATTCTTTAAAACACTATGTTTCTGATTTGTAAAAAAAAATATATCTCCATTTGTTCCCAGGTACCTTTCAGGTTTTTCTTATCTATCTTCAGCAGAATATAGAAGTTAAATATAGCTTTGGAAACCTCTAAAATTCATTTGAACAAAACAGTAATTTTAAAACTAGAAAGCATTTATAAGTACCCAAAACACTGTAAAAAAGCAAAACTAAAGAATTTTTCCTTAAAAAGTATAATGGGAAAAGCTACCTGGAGTCTAAAAGAGACATTCCTCGAATACTATAACAGTACAAAGATTTCTTCCCCAACACCAGCTATGAAATTCACCTTCAACTCAAAAGTTGTAAATTATATTGTAGTAAATATAAACAAAGTGCTATAACCTTTCTTCTTGTGATCCCAACTGAATACAATTGTTAACAGCTTTGAGGCCTGATAATGTGTTAATCTCACAATTCAGGGGGGAAAAAACAGAAACAAAAATAGATAAAGAAAACCTTCTGACTTGCTTTGCTGCTAGACAAAAGTCACATTACACTCTATAAAGAAAGCTCTTAGCTTTCTTTTCTAAAAATCCAGCTTGTCTTTACTTTGGATTATAAATATTATCATAAGGTAATCATACATCTAAGAAGTTTAACCAAAAACATTAGCTTAGTGAAAGAAGAAATCTAAACAATATGCAGTTTTAATTTCTAATTCACCGAATCTGTACCCAAAATGCTCATTTAGTAATTTTCCCAACACCAAGCAGTGATCTTGCTCAGTGCCATAGGGAATTCAGGTAGAGAGAAGAAGTTCCCTGAGGATGGACTCCAGCACGAGTCTGAAAGCTTGAAGACTAAACCTTCAGTCCTGGTGGCCAACCCAAATTGGATCCTGCAATGTATATTTGCCTTCATTCATTATAGGGAATACTCAGAAACCATAGGTTATTTCTATACAACAGATTTGAATATAGGTGATTTCATTATGAAACTCATGCATTTTCAAATGGTTGCTTTCCTCTTGTGGGAAAGCAACAATTATTTTCAAGTCTGCCACATCTTATTAAGAGAATCAAGCTACAATGGATATTTTAAAGGTTCTATACAGTTTTTAATTACTGAAACTCTTAGTTTTATAGCTCTTTAAATAATGAGGAAGAAAATTAGAAGCAATTCAAAATTAGACACTTTCCCAATGTCTGGAATATCTTAAAATCACTTCTTGCAATTCCTACGAAATAGGAAGAATTATTAATTACAGATTTTATTCTTTCTTAAAAATTATGATTGGAATGTGGAGGTGATTGCTTTCTCTGGCATTTTGCTTTGGACTCCATGATTAATTCACAAACAGATGTTACTTAAAAAGAAGAGATAAAGTTGTCTAGTTATGAAAAAGGTTATAAAGCATTCCAAAATTCAGAAATAATGTCCAAAAAATCAGTGAGAAACAGGAACTGTAGAGCCTGCAGTCACCTATTTATTTATTAAATTTTGTATCACCCAACCCTTTAAAAACTGGAAGCTCTAAATTCTATTTGATAATATTCAATAATAACCTAATATTCTTTAGGTTGTGTGTTTTAAGGACTGCAACAGAACAATTTTGTAAATGTTTACTTAGGAGACAATAGATTGAATTTTTCTGTCAACAAAGGTGTATAGAATTAATAAATAATTCTATTTAATAAATAAATAATTTAAAAAAAATAAAATAAATAAAAAGCACATCTACTGCCTGCATGGAGTACTTCTAAGAATTATCTCAAACAGAGGGGTCCAGTTCATAGCTAAGTTCTGGAGGGAAGTTCCTTGGGTCCATTGGGTCATCCTAGGGTCTTAGCTCGGCTTTTCATCTGAGCACCAATTGGGAGGAGGGGGGGAGAGACTGAACGCCATGGTGGAGCAGTACCTGAGGTGAACTATCAGCAGTCCAGTTGGGCAAACCTCCTGTCTTTTGCTGAGGTTCTGTATAATAATGCTGTTCACAGTAGCACAGGAATAGCACCGTTCAAAGTAGTGAGCAGCATGGACTTTGTCCCAATGCCTGAGTATCCAAGAGATCCCCCCTCCTCAGTCAGCTTGACTGATTGGATGTCAATGCTGAAAGCAACCTGGAAGAATGTCAAAAAAGTGCTAGCTAAAGCAGTGCAGCCCTATAAGAAACAGGCTGATAAACACTGAGCTCCGCAACGGCCATTTCAGGTGGGAGAGAAGGTCTCTGCAAAATATTTCCTCACGTGGCAACTTATAACAACATGCCAATGCTTTATGAGTTGACATATAGAATGCATTATTGGAATTATTATTGTTATAAATCAGATTTTCGTTAAAATGTTTTTATTTTCCATTTTTCATTTTCACAGTCACATATATACTGTGCATAACTGGGGCCATACAACATTAAACAATAATCACAGCAATTCCTCTTATCAACAATACCCCCAGAAATATAAATAAAATGAAACTCAAACTCAAACTCAAATAGAAACCCCATATACCTCTTCCACTCTCCATACACCTCTTTCTTCCGCCCCCTCCAACTTACTATCTTCCCTCCATCATTCCCCTCTACCCTACTTCCCATCCCCCTCTACCACTCCTCTCTCCCGGTCCACTCCCTCCCTTCCTTCTCACCCTCCCTCCTATCCTCTCTCCCGCCCTCTCTCCCCCTCTTTCTTCTTTCCCACTCCTCCTCCCTTGGTGTATTTCTACTATATGTCAATGTATTCAGCTTGTCCTATTTTTACAGAGAAATTAAAGAGAAACAGTATACATGTGAAATCGCATTACATTGATATCTAACACATAGTATATATCCCCCCTCCCCTCCCCTCCCCCCTAACACCCCACCTCCCTCCCCCCAACTTCCCAGAGCCCGTACACGGTATAGATTTTTAACAAACACAGTCTAAAATATATTGAGACAAAAAAAATAAAAAAAGAGGTTAATAACATCTCTACATTGATCTTAGCTTCTTCCTGTTACACTAACTTTGAACAGTTTAACTCATTCCTGATCTTAAGCGTAGACTATCTGGAATTTCTTAGTCCCGTATTTGTTTTGTATATAGTCAATCCATTTTTTCCAGTCTCATTTATATCTCTCATTTGAATTATCTTTAACATATGCCGATATTTTAGCCATCTCGGCTAAGTTTGTAACTTTCAATGTCCATTCTTGAGTTGTAGGCAAGTCTTCCTTCTTCCAGTATTGCGCCACCAACAGTCTTGCCGCCGTTATTAGGTGCAGAACCAAGTTAGTCTCTACCACTGTAAAGTCAGTACATATACCTAGTAAAAATAACTGAGGAGTAAACTTTATCCTTCTTTTAAAGATATTTTGCATAATCCACCATATTTTTATCCGAAATGCCTTAACCTTTTGACAGGTCCACCATATATGAAAATATGTAGCATCGAGAGAACCACACCTCCAACATTTAGGCTGTACATTCGGATACATAGAAGCCAGCTTTTTAGGATCTAAATGCCATCTATAGAACATCTTATAAAAATTTTCTCTCAGGTTTTGAGCTTGTGTAAATTTCACATTTCTTACCCATATTCTTTCCCATGTATCCAACATTATTGGTTCTTCAATATTTTGAGCCCATTTTATCATACAATCTTTAACTAATTCTGTTTCTGAATCCATCTGTATTAGTACATTATATATCCTCTTTATATGCATTAAACTTTGATCTCTTATTTGTTTAAACAAATTATCCTCAACTTGGATAAAACCAATTTTTTTTATCTATTTTCCACCTGGCCTGTAATTGCCCATACTGGAACCATGTTTGAACTACCTTTTCTTCTTTTAATACCTCTAAAGATTTTAGTTGTAGAACCCCCCTTTCCAAAATGAGAAGCTGTCTGTAGGTAGTTCTATCCTGTTTTTGTGCTGTATTCATATTTTCAATTGCATGTCTAGGAATTGCCCACATGGGTATCTTGTCATTTAATTTATATTGGTATTTTTTCCAGACCCGCAGTAAAGCATTTCTTAAAATATGACTTTTAAAATTCTTATCCAGTTTTTTGTTGAATAACAGATAAGCATGCCAACCATATACCAGATCGTGTCCCTCGATATTCAGTATTCTATCATTAGTTAAATGAGTCCAATCACTAATTACAGATAGTGCCACTGCGTCATAATATAATTTTAGGTTAGGTAATTTCAAACCTCCTCTCTCTCGTACATCTTGCATTATTTTCATCTTTACCCTCGGCTTCTTTCCTGCCCATACAAATTTGTTGATACCCTTCTGCCATTCTAAAAGATTCGCATCTTTTTTAAGTATAGGTAACATTTGGAAAAGAAATAAAAATTTTGGTAAGATGTTCATTTTCACTGCCGCTATCCCACCCAACAAGGATAAGTGCAATTTCTCCCATTTTTTCATCTCTATCTGTATACTATGCCAAAGTGGTTCATAATTATGCTTATATAATTTGCCGTTTGAGGTTAAAATATTAACCCCAAGATATTTGACTTTTTTGACTACCTCACATCAGATTTGATATGTTGAGAAATATACGCACACAGAAATTGGTGGGTGCTATTCATTAATGTTATTAATTCTATTTCATGAGAACACATTTGGAGCTATTACATACACTTTTAAAAAAAATATAAAAAGTACATGCTTGAATTTGTCATTGCATAAAAATATATTCTTCTACACACATTTTTTCATATTCATCTTTTTAAAACCCACAAACATATTATTTTCCAGTTATATAAAAAAGTAAGAGTTGTTTATTTCTTATTTCCAGAATATAACTTAATAACAGAGCTGAAAGGCTTCTAGTCCAACCCTCTGCTCAAGCAGGGAACTCTGTACCATTTCAGACAAATGCTTGTCCAATCTCTTCTTAAAAGCCTCCAGTGTTGCAGGCCTCACAACTTCCCTGAGTTGTTGTTCTAAGTGTTAAGGAAATTTCTCCTTAGTTCTAGTTTGTGTCACTCCTTGATTAGTTTCCAGCTATAGCTTCTTAACCTGCCTTCATGTGCTTTGGAAAATAGGTTGATCCCATTAGATATTTGAACATTGTTATCATATCACCCTTAGTCCTTCTTTTCATTAAACTAAACATCCCAATTCTTGCAACTGTTCTTCATATCTTTTAGCATCCAGTCCAACTAATTATCTTTGTTGCTCTTTTCTACACTCTTTCTAGGATCTCAACATCTTTTTTATATCATGGTGACCAAAACTGGATGCAATATTCCAAGTATGGTCTTACCAAGGCATTATAAAATGGTATTAACACTTCACATGATCTTGATTCTATCCCTCTGTTAATGCAGCCAAAGACTGTGGCTTTTTATGACAGCAGCATCACACTACTGGCTGTCCACTAGGGCTCCAAGATTTTTCTCACTACTATTTAGACAAGTACCACCTATTCCATACCTGTGCATTTGATTGTTCTTGCCTAAATGTAGAACTTTACTTTTCTCACCATTGAAATTCATAGGGATGTCTATATTTTAGAGATTTTGCTGGTTCCCATGATTGTATAACACAATTGCATAGGGCTCTACAGTCTAAACCTTTGCCTCTGATCTAAACAACAGTTTCAGTCTGACCACCACCTGATATTATTGATGCACAGCTAGTATCATTGCATTGTATTTTTGGGATATTAGTTTGAGATGGCATTAGAAAGCTTAATTCTAACATTGTTAGAATAACGCTGTATTGGCCCAATAAAGATCAGTTATCGTGTGGTGAATGTTTAAATTTGTATACACTTAAGGATGCTTAACTACATCAGAAGCTCACAGAAAGCTCCAATTTGGCAATGCCTTCTATTTGTCCACAATCACATTGCAGAGGAACTTAATTTTCCTTTTTGGGAAGACTCAAACTCAAAGGTTTTGGCCAAATTATGGTTATCACAATCTTAATACTGGGTCATCTTCTCTCATTTTCTAACTGAACACTCTTGAGATCCCAACCCCTTTCCAAACAAACATTAGACACAGCTATTAGTTAGGATGTGTGTGTGTGAAAAGGGGGGAAGGAGGGAGGGAGGGAAAAAGGAGCTATTAGAACTTGCAATACTTGTAGTACCTATTTGATAAGCAAGGTGGAATCCATTATCATTGTCCTATATTAAGTACAACCAAAGGCATTTTGAGATGTGTGAGAGAGAATGTGGTCAGAGTGATGCCAGCAGCACCACACTACAAGTTTCTCCCCTTTTCTAAATATGTAAAAGTCAAATTACTGCCTTAATGAGTTTTCAGCCTTAATCTATAAAACTGGGAACAATTGTTTCAAAAATTTCACACCAAACACTGCACTGAAATTATTTTTATAGTTTCAGTGACTCTTCATGCATCCAGCATAAAAATTTCCAGTGAAGCATAATTTTATCAAGTTATTTGACTTTTCAAGGATGAAACATTACTACCTTGGACAATGAAAATACATTCAGTTTCTCTAATGTGGATATCACTAACTGTTGTCCATAGGAATTTGCCCCTTTCACCTGAATGATAAATGCAGCATCATGCTACAAGCTCTGGCTCTTTGGAACATATGTGTGATACAGCAATGCATGTAGAAATATGTATTATGGAACTAGAGAAGATTTCTTTTTGGAAATATAAAAGATGTACAATGTTATACCACTGTGGAAAATTTCCTAATTGCTGATCAAAATCTTTCAGATAAAAGTTCACAAAGCATCTCCCCCTTAGTTTTGAACAGTTTGTAAACAAAGGTAAAAAATAATTACTGTCTTCATAGTATAGCCACAAACTGTTCAAAGATTTCAGTATTTTTTTTCCTCTGGCTACAGTCCAATCTATCACAAAGAAATCATCTTGGGAGTCACATTTTATTATAAGCACCAGTGACCAAAAGACTGGAAATACTACACTCTGCTCTCATATTATTTAACAAGATGATTTTGAATGCTATTAACCTGAAGATGTCAGCTAGCTTTCCAACTCTGAGCATTCAGGGTAAACAATTTAAGATTTCTTTAAAAATTAATTAATATTAATTTAAACCATCTGTCCACCATCTGCTATTTTCAGATGAAAAATATGAGCTGTTTTCTTTGTGATCTTGACTCCAACATTTTGCAAAACAATCCCCAATTCTTATATATTTAATTACCAATATAAAATAAATCATCATTTAAGTATCGGGACAAAGTTCTGAATTAAATTAATACATGCCCATGATCTATGTTTCCTTATGAATCATTTGGATTTATTTCCAAATAAATTTGTTTATGACCTGTACAATTATATACTCTTATTCTATGTACTGTAAGCTCACTGAAGTGTAATGCTGTACACAATACACTTCTGACAAAGTGTCATGAAATCAACACCTCTATTTGTCCAATTAATTTCACTTCAGGCCAAAAAGCAACACCCCATTTGCAAAATCACTTTTCAAGTAACAAAAGATGGGAAGAAAGGGGGAGAGGGAGAAGAAACAAAATATCCATAGAATTCAAATCCATTACAAATTGAATGAAATAGCATTGGCTTACAGAAGCAAATCATAATAATAGGATATTTATTAATAAATATACTTCAATATAATATATTGAATATTATCAATATCATGAATATCAATATAATATAATGTATTCAATATATTCCCTGAAGAAAAAGAAGAAGAAGAAGAAGAAGAAGAAGAAGAAGAAGAAGAAGAAGAAGAAGAAGAAGAAGAAGAAGAAGAAGAAGAAAGTTCAATATAATTAATTACTGCTAAATTTTTATTGTGTATGTTGATGTGTGACTGAAGAGGGAGATTAATCCTACAAGACTTTGTAAACTGTGATTTTTTTCTGCATAGAGCTCTATATATCTTATATATCCTTACTTGGGAGTTACTTCTTGGGATCATGGTACAGATACATAGTCTCTTGATTATAAAGTAAAGTGTTGTTCAATAAAAGTTTTAATCAGAATTACAACCCTATACTCTTTGTACTTCCTGTTCCTCCATCATCCTCTTTATTTCATCTCAACATCTGGAAATTTGGGACAAAGGGATGCAGCTCAAGAACTGCACATTTAAACCATAGCACAGACTTTTGCCCCTGTACATTGTCAGGATTGTAGCCTTCCTGTTTAAGGCTGGGCATCAGCTGGTTAAAAATATTTTTTCATGTATTATTCATTTGGCATTCATTAGTTTTGGATCTAACTGGAAATTCTCATCCTTATCCAATCTGATCAAGGGTACAAACCACCAATGTGAAACAGAGCACAGTATGTTTTCAGTATGTTAATATTCAGCAAGAAACTTTCCATAGTCTATTGCTAACTTCATTGAGCAATACCAGTAGTCCTTGACTTATGATCAGAATTTCTGTGGCTAAGTGATGCAGTCGTTAAGTAAACCATCATGTGATTGGGTGATTTTGCAATCAGCTTTTTTGCCACAGCTCTTAAGTGAATCACTAGGTCATTAAACAAAACTTGCCTTTCCCATTGACCTATCTTGTTGAAAGCCAGCTGACAAAGTTGCTAATGGCAATCACATGACCCTGGGGCTGCTGAAACCTTGTAAATAAATGCCAGTTGCCAAGGGCCCAAATTGCAATTATGTGACCATAAGGACACAGCAACGTATGAGGATTGATTTTAAGAAAACTTTTTAATGTTGTTGTAACTTTGAATGGTTCTAAAAAAATGGTTATACATTGTGGAATGCCTGTATTGTTAAAGTATAAATCATAATATAGGTACATGTATACATGAAATACAGGTATCTGTTACTGAAACTGTTAAGTAATATTTTACACATTTGTAAAAGATATCCCAAGAACACACTTCGCGTCTGCTCACTAAAAACATATCACCTTATGAGACCTTAGAGGCGTGCCTTCTTGTATATATTCCTGACTAATTTTGTGTAATTTACCTACTTAACTCATGTTCTTGGGTTTGCTTGGGGAACACAGAGCAGAGAACTTAAAAACTATTGTTCGGTAAAAAGTTAGCTTCTGCAGTTGCATGAAATTAAAACATCCCTATAGCATTTACAAATCTTATAATGACAAGCTTTTAGAATTCGTTAATTTAATAATATTGCACATACACTATGAAAATTCGGATTTTTTTACACATGAATGCTTTGGATGACTATTCACTTCACATGAATCTTTGTAAAAAACAGGAATAATATAAAAATCATGAAGAAAATATGAAAAACAGGAGAATCTGACGATCTCAGAAATGTATAGTTTAAAGCAGTTTATTCAATAAAACAAACTATACTAAATACATTGTGACAGTGATATATATATCACTGTATCACTATATAATCTATATGATTGTGAAATATATTACAAGTTGTTATTTAACAGACTCATTTATAATCAAGTTGGCCCAATATCAAATTTAATGGAATAAATTCTCTGGGACTGAAAAAAGTGCCTTTCATTCAAATGTTACTTCTTTATTGGATAATGAAGTACCGTATTTTCACGACCATAAGGCACACTGAAAATCCTAAAATTTGATCAAAAACCGGCAGTGCGGCTTATAACCCGGTGCGCTTTATATATGGAGCAGTTTCCCTCCCCAGCGCCCAGGCTTTCTCCTCCATTCCTGCCTCCCGTCCCTTCCACCATCTGAGCAGTTTCCCTCCCCAGCGCCCAGGCTTTCTCCTCCGTTTCTGCCTCCCGTCCCTTCCACCATCTGAGCAGTTTCCCTCCCCAGCGCCCAGGCTTTCTCCTCCATTCCTGCCACCCGTCCCTTCCACCATCTGAGCAGTTTCCCTCCCCAGCGCCCAGGCTTTCTCCTCCGTTCCTGCCTCCCGTCCCTTCCACCATCTGAGCAGTTTCCCTCCCCAGCACCCAGGCTTTTTCCTCCATTCCTGCCTCCTGTCCCTTCCACCATCTGAGCAGTTTCCCTCCCCAGCGCCCAGGCTTTCTCCTCCATTCCTGCCTCCCATCCCTTCCACCATCTGAGCAGTTTCCCTCCCCAGCTCGCCCAGGCTTTCTCCTCCGATTGGTTTTAATGGGGAGGTCCGATGGAATAGCGCTTAATGGGAGAAGGATTAATAGTTTCTCGGGTTCAAGCTGCGGATTCTAACTTTCACAAAGGGAACTAAAGCTGAGCAGGTAATTGCCTTATTAAAGCCGATTCAGTTCGCGGGAGATATTTGGTGCGCTTCTTTGAAAATCTCCCTCCCAATTCTGCCCAACGCCTCCCCGACCTTACTGGACGAATGGTGCGGGGGGGGTGTATCATGTAGTGCGGAGTCCGAGGAGTGGCAGATGTTGCGATTTCGTTAGTAATTTGTTTGTTTGCGAAAGTTGCGCGCGGATGAATGTTGCAAAAAAAACGTGCGGCTTATAACCCGGTGCGCTTTATATATGAAAAAAGTTTGAAAAATTAACGTTAACTGATACTGCGGCTTATAATCCGGTGCGCCTTATGGTCGTGAAAATGCGGTATATCTCCAATGCATATTTCTTTGCTTAGAACAGAATATACAGCTTGCAATAGCTGTGGCAGTATATTTTAGCCAGGTAGATATGAAAGGTCAGATGTTCTGAAAATTGTTTTGTTAAGTAGGATTAAAAGATTGAAGTTGTGGTAAGTCTCTCACTTTCAAAACTCTTGGCAGGTCAAAACAGGTTACATGGGAACCTTTATATATCTCTACACATATTTGTTTAAAAAAAATCTACACACACACACACACACACACACACACCCATATAACAATTATTTTCCACACTAACAATTATTTTCTATTTTAAATTTCCTACACTAGCTCATGTTAACTCAGATTCACTTTGAATTCTTCAAGGGGTAGAGGGAGCTGTGAGGAGATACAATCGCAATTAATAATAGTGTTGCCTAAAATTGGAGAGAGAGAGAGAGAGAAAGAGAAGAGGGAGGGAGGGAGGGAGAGAATGAACACAACATGTAGAAACAGGTTTTCTGGGGCATAAAGGGGAGAGATTGCTGATTCCATTTACGTAACACTGGTCTTTCTTATTAGGAAGATTTTGCTGAAAATTTGACAATGATGTACAGTAGTGACTCACTGGAATGACGTTTAGGGAAAATGATTCTGCTGCACCACCACACAAAACCAATTAGAGAACTATTTTCCACGACAGGTCAGGAATTTCCATTGTTTCTTGTGGAGAATAATTTCTTTATTAAGGTGACATCCATGTCCATTATTGCTTTTCAGAATGACAATCATTTGCTTATCATAGAGGAAAGTACAATCAGTGAAATCACGTCACCAGTCTGAAGCAATGCCAGAAACTCAGAGCATCAGCCTGTGTTTTCCAAACGAACTAATCTGAGAATTAATAAGGAAAACATTATATATTGGCACTATTTTTGCAATACTTTTAGTGGCACATCAAGAGGAAAAGGTAAAGCTAGCACAGAAATGTTCTAGATATTTTGGCATTTCTGAATCCCTCTATTTTGCCAGTTCTGAGAGGCTTCCTGAAATATTAGTACAATATTAGTATAAGTCCCCAAATCCCCAGCTAGTTTGGAATTCTTGTGTTAGAATTCCAAGATATTTGGAACAAAACCTGAGATTTTATTACACATATATTATAGTTCCCTACAAATCTAATTCGGTACAAAAAGTGATAGTGTTTGAACATTTCAGTTTAGAGGAAAGGGAAGGGAAGACATAGTAAAACTGTTAAAAATCAGTCATACTATAGAAAATGTAGTGGGGGGGAAGGTTTTTATATTTTTCTCACAATGTTACTGTAGAATTGTATTTGTTAAACCTAAATATGGGAGATTGAGGATGAAATAAAGTACCTATATTACTTTAATTATTTTTACTTACTAAATGCAAACTGCCCAGAATTATCTAGAGTAGGCAGTCTTTAAACTGAACGGATGGAAGGATACATAGATTCAGGAATACATACAATCTATATTCCTTTGTACTATTTTTTAACCTACTAAAAAGATTCTAAGAAGTAAATAAAACAAAAATGTTACTCACCAGCCATGTGTACAGTAAAAATATCTCCATGTTTTTTACTCAAAGTTAATAAAAAATCAGTAGCATTTTTTCTATAATTCAGGGCTTCTCCCAAGAAAGGAATCCAACCATTTATTAAGGGAGGTTCTCCAGGGTGCCTGAAAAAGAAAAAGAAAGCACTGTTAGTTGATATATAACTTATATGATCAAAGTACTGAAAATTTGAAAACTTGGCAGTCACACCCTGAGATTTTTTTTTAAATTCCTTAGACGCCAAAATTTCTACATCCATACATTTTGCCACTTATCTTCACTATATTGTAAAATCAATACAAATTGGTTTAAATGTTCAATTAGGGAACTGATTAATGGTAAAATGTATCTATAATTAGGTCACTATCAAAGCATCCAATGTAAAGCAAAATATATACAGTCAAATAGTCAGATTTAGTATTTTTAAAGTCTAAAATATCTTCCCAATTCAAATTATAAATAAATAATCCAATTAAAAAAACAACTAACTAAAAAACCCCAAATGTGGGCACGGTATGTGCATTTACATGAATAATATATTCTTAAAGACAATTATATTTCAAATCTCTGTATTTAATATTTATGTTGTAACCTTGTATACATGAAAGTAAAACCTTCTTTTCCAGAAGATTTTTCAAACTCTGTATTGCACTAAATTTTCAATTACATATTATTCTGCAATACCACTGATCCAATAAAATATGCATTTAATATTCCAATCATTTATAACTAATAGCTAACAACAAAATATCAATCAATTTCATAAGCTAGAATATATTATATTTCCATGTTCAATTTTCCAATGACTTGCTGAAATATATACTTTTGTGAATGGCATAGTCCAATCCAATCCAATAAATCTGACTGATTAACTGAAATATACATAGATTTCTTTGCAATCCATACTAGAAACTCTAGCTGCCTTGCATTTGAAATCCATTAACTCTACAAGAGCAAATCAAAGCCCAAAATATCATGCAGAGCAATCTGTCAAGGGAGATTCTCAGTCATCCAGGTCATGGTTCTCCCAAAGGTGCTTTTTCAAGAGGCAACTGGACTTTCTGTTTTTTCTTTGAAGATGTTTTGCTTCTCATCCAAGAAGCTTCTCCGGAACTTTGCAGCTTCTTCGGAACATGCAGAGCAATCATTATTTTCTGAGCAGTTTTTTTTTTTTTTCGAGTTAAAATATATTTTATTCATTTTTCACATTCCATTTGCAATCACTTATATACAGGGTATTTACTATAAGAAAAGAAAAAAAGAAAAAGGGAATAAAACGAACAAATAAAAAGGAAACACAACTCATCATTCACAACCCCACCTAACCCTTCCATCCTCCATACACCCCATCTACCCCCTCCAACTTTCCTTTCTCCCTCTAACACTCCCCTCCTACTTCCCTTTCCCCACAAACCTTTCTCCCCTTACTCCCCAAACACCCTCCTTACATTCCCCTTACTCCTTCCTTACTCCTCCCTCTTCTTTCCCTCTACCTCCCTCCTTGGTGTATGCCTTTATTCGAGTGTTGTTTGATCTGATAAAAGTAAAATGAACCAAGGAAAAAAAAAAAGAAGAAAGAAAAAACCACAGTATATAAATACATTCTTATTCTTATTAAGACTATTTTAACACCCCCCCCCCCCACAAATCCCCATCCCCAATCCTCCCGACTTCCCAGGGCCCACACCTGGCACTACCTTCTGTCTAAAATATCTTGTATACATATGGATTAAGAAATAAAAGTAATATGTCAAAAGAAAGAAAAACAGAAAAAAAAAGAAGAGAGAAAAAAAAGAGAAAAGAAAAAAGAAGAAAAAAAAGAAAAAGAAACCACTCTTTGTGTTGATCTCAGCCCCCCATCTTTATCTATGCTTAAATAGTATAAATCATTCTATCTATATTTTATTCTCGTCTCTTACTTCTTTGCTATTTACCCCAACCTTCTGTAGACTCTCCCGTTCCTCTTCCTAAACCTCATGATCCCTTCCGATAAAATTTAAGCAACGTGGTTCATGCCACATATTCAAATATGACTTTACAGAAGAGTAATCAAACTTTCCCTTCTAGTAAAATTTAAACAGCGTAAGTGATCTTTCTTAACCTCCTTTTCAAACAGTAATTCAAAATAATCTAGCCAAGCTTCCCCTTCTTAGTAAAATTAAGCAGCGTAGATCAAATATTACTTTACACAGAAATCAATTTCTATCTTAAGATAATTCCAACCGACTTTCTCTTCTGATAGGATTTAAATAACGTAGTTCATTCCACATGCATTTTACCCTCATCCCTTACTTGTCTAATATTTACCACTATCAAATTTATACTAGCATTTGTTTAAAATCTAACTCAAAGCAATTTCAACCAACTTTCCCTTCTAATAAAAGTTAAATAGCATGGATCATTCCACATATTCAAACAATACTTTCAGCAAGAGTCAGTTAACCTTCTGTTTTAAAATAGTCCCTTCTAACAAAGTTTAAACAACATAAATCATTCCGCATTCTTTTTACACTTATCTTAAGATAATCCCAACCGGCTTTCTGTTCTAATAAGCCTTAAACAACGTAAATCATTCCACATATATTTTACCCTCATCCCTTGCTTGTCTGATGTTTACCACTATCAAATTTATGCTAACGTTAATTTAAAATCTAGCTCAAAGTAGTTTCACCCAGCTTTCCCTTCTGATAAGAATTAGTCCGCTTTTTCTACCGGAGAGAGGTCTCAAACCCCCATTCAGTCCTCAACTTTGGCGAGTATTTTAAAATGTCTAAATTCTCGATCTCCGTTTTTCTGCTTCTCCGAGGGAGGAAGGGCTACCCCCTCCATCTTGCAACCACATGGCCTGCCGTTTGCCTTCTCCTTCCGCTTGTCTCTCCTCTCTTCCAAGCGAGTCAGGAAGTCCCGCCTTCAGAATCCTGCAATAGAAATCTTGAGCCTCCGAAACAGAGTTAAGACGAAATCTTTGATTCTCAAATGTAACCGTGATGCCGGCAGGGGCCTCCCATCTGTATCGAATCTGTTGACTCCTAAGCTCCTTAGTTAAAAAGGTGTAATCCCTTCTTGCTTTCAGCATCTGGAAGGGAATATCTTTGAAGACAATCAGGTCCTGGCCGTCAACTCGGAGACTGTTATTATGAAGCTTTTGCACAATCGCATTTCTAGATTCTTTTGTAGAGAAATGTATAATTATGTCCCTCGGGAGCTGTCGCTGTTCCGCTATCAATGAGTTCTGGCGATAGATTTTCCGAATCTGCCAATCAAAGTTAAGTCCCGGGCTTCCCACCGCATAGCTGAAGGCTTCAGCAAAGGTCTGTTTCAAATTCTCTTGCTCCTTTTCACGGAATCCTCTGACTCTTATTGCAAATGCCTTCCTATTAAAATTTATCATCATGAGCTGTTCTTCATTGTCTCTAATTTTTTGTTGTAAAATTTGAATATTGGTAGTCAAATTAAAATTAGCCTTCTCCAAACTTTCCAATTTGTTCTCTATTTCAGCAGAGTAATCTGACAGGGCAGACATGGCTGCAAACGTATTCGCCTTCATTTGATTAACTTTAGACTTTAAATCATCATATAGTTCCAATACAAATTCCTTAATTTCTTGTTTAAAGGCATTAAACATTTTAAAGAAATATTCCTGTGTTAGAAATTCTCCAGTAGAGGGCATAGGAGACAAAAGCTGTGGTTCCAATAAAAATTCTTTAAATTCTTTAGACACATTTGTAGCAAGACGTTTCTTTGACCTGGGTGCCATAATAAATAAACAAGTAAGCAGCGCTTTGCTCCCCTCTATTTCCAAAGAAGAAGAGTTTATTTTGTTAAGGAGCGGTCTGCAGGAAGGTAAAACCGGCTAAGTACATCCACTATCAATCATCCACGGAGAGAAATCGCCATTTTGAAATGCATTTAGACAAAGAAGTCTCTAAGACAAATGGTGCTGGTATTTAAGATAGTAATAAAAGCATAAATCTCACAGGGGTGGGACCCGCCCGTATCAATTCTAGCTTGAAAAAACTTTGTTTTGTCCTGGGGGGGGGCTAGCCTGTCTGGGGCTGCCAAAAAAAAAAGGGCAGCTGAGAAGAACTGGCTGGAGATAAAAGCTCTGCTCCGGCTGGATCTAATCTCTGTCCACAGCCAAAAAAGGGAAAAAGGCTGTGGCTTACGAATAGACCCTCGCCTACAGAGCTACTCCCTGCCCCTTTTTTTGCCAAAAAGGGGTGCTATCTATGATCTTATTTAGATATACAGACCAGATCTCTGAGGAGCTCGGTGGAGCCCTCCTCGGCAACAGGCCACGCCCCCAGGAAGAGCAGTTTTCTCTGATTAAATAACAATTTCCATACCCAAAACTTTATTTTATCAAGATTTATAAAGTTCAAATTATAAATCATATTTTCAGAATCCTTCAAGAGAAGCTGTTGCTTAGGCATCCTGATGAAATGGTGAAATGCTTGTGAAATGCCAAAGCTAGTTCCACAGGTTCATATTTCTCTTACAAAATTCCATTCAAGTGTATGTAAGAGGCAAAGTTTTCATCATGATGTACTTTTACTGTTTGCCTTCCCTATCAACACTAATGAACTATTCAATGCTTACTTAAAGAGTGTTAAATATCATTGATATGATTCCTTAGATGTTACCTGAAATACATGAATATCAATTTCAGATAGCTGAGACTTTCATGAAGGAAACCTTGAGCTTTCTGAAGGCAGGTTGATATTTAAGATTACTTTTTTAAATCTACTCTATAAGATTTATCTTCTCTTTCTTGTCTTAAATATATTTATTCTCATGTTAAAAAGAAAATGAGATGAATGGCAGGAAATATTAGCAGCCAAAATTTGTTTTCACTTTTTAGAAATTTATTAGGGATTGAAAGGATGGAATATAGCATATATAGCAGAGGTGGTACTCAGCAGGTTGTGACAGGTTTTGGAGAATCAGTAGGGAAATTTTGAGTAGTTCGCAGAACCAGTAAATACCACCTCTGATTGGCCCCACCTCATCTATTCTCTCCCTCCCGAGTCCCAGCTGATCGGGAGGAAATGGGGATTTTGCAGTAACCTTCCCCTGGAGTGGGGAGAGAATGGAGATTTTATAGTATCCTTCCCTTGCCATGCCCACCAAGCCACACCCACCAAGCCATGCCCACAGAACCAGTAGTAAAAAAATTTGAATCCCACCCCTGATATATAATCAAAGGGAATAGTACCACAATAATCAGTAGGGCATCCAATGCTAACTGAACCTCTATCTGAACTAATTCTATAAAACTATTTTATTTCCTAATTACATGGATTGTCTTAATTGATTAGCATCAACATTTTAGCATGTTTAATCCTATAATGTTTTTGAATATATTATGTATTTTACCCATTAATTTTTTATACCAAAATTATGTAAAAATGAATTCTAAAAATGAATTTTTAAAAAATATTCCCTTATACCAAATTATGCAGTACATCATAGAACTGAAAGTGTTTGAAACAAAAACATTTTATGAAGCTTTGTCTTTTTAAGTGTGTTTTCCTACCAAACAATTATAATGTTGCCATGACTTATTCCATTTTAATCTTTCATAGATTAATATTCATAGAATCATAATCACATTTTTAAATTGATGTCAACCTTCGTCATTTTTATTTCTAAATAGTTAAATCCATCTAGACTAATATGAAACGTAGTAACTTTCTGAAGTTGCTGTTATGTTGCTTTATAAATGTTATTTAAAATAACAGAAGAGACATCAACATTAACTTTTTGGTCTATTAGTAGATAAAATTTTGTTTCAATCAACACACAATTGGACTACACTTGGATGTTAAAAACATACCATTTTAAAAAATAGAATACAAGTATTTTTCTTGTTTACATTAAGCCTATAATCTTATTTTTCCCAAAATGTTGTACTAACCTTCATATAGAATTCTAAAAAATATGTTAACAGTAGTAATCTTTGTTTTGTACTATAGTTTATTTGAAACTAGGTATCATTCACTAGTATCATTGATTAAATAAATACATTTTCAGTATGTCCACATTTTATTTCTAATAACTTGTTTAGACTAAAATGCCTTTCATGTTTTTTATTTATTTATTTGTATTTAGAAAACATCTAATAAAACACTTGTTTTGATATATTTAATACTCTTCTACTTACATTCCACACAGTAGCAGAGGTTCTTCATGACTATTGGCTGGGCAAAATTCTAATTTAAAAAAAATCATAACATAAAATCTCAGTCTCAATGTAAGATTTGGATTTAGTCAAGTACCATGTGGAAACCATTAAGCGATAATTTCTGGGTCTTCCAGATATTTCCAAGTTCATAGTACAAAGCAAGCCCAGCATTTCTAAAATATTTGGGTATATTTACATTTATACTTGCTTTAGTCTAAATGTTAATTAAGGACCTTATTCTAGCTCACAGCTAATACAACTTCTTTAACCCTTAACCACAGAAATACTATTTCAGCTATGCTATTACAGACATGAGATCATAATGACTGCTCATACAATTTTATTAATCTATGAAAATAATAGGTGGGATATGTTGTTAAATTTACTTTATATAGTTACAATTTTCATTTATTGATCAAATTAACAAGTTTTATAAATTCTATTCACAACTGGAATGGTCCGTTTTTAAAAATAGGGGTATTCCGAACATTTTGGAAAACTGTTGTGGTCATTATGACCTCGGGTCTGTGGTTAAGGATTAAACAAAACATGTCAGTTTACTTAGAATATTTCATAACAAAGAAATAAGAGGGAGAAACATGCTGCCTCTATGCCTTTTTACTGTACATTGTACTATGCACCAGTAATTTCATTTAAAATCAAGTCAATGCAAGCAGACTATATTGTTTTCTTTAAGTATATATCATATGGCTTCCAAAGCCACTATGAATAACATTAATTTTTTAGTTTATTTGTCACTGCACCTTGTACAATAAAATTAAATGCCATCTTCAGTGTAAATTATAACTATAAAAATAAAACACAAACACACATCCTTATCCTATACCATTTGCCAGATGGTAATAGTTCAAAAAAAGGGTGTCCAGGATGAGATGGATCTTTAAGAATGTTTTGAAATTTCTTAAGGCAATGGGAGCTATAAAGCTCTTTCAAAGAGGGGAGAGGGCAACCAATGATCCTCTGGGCAATGGCGTTAACACTCTGGAGTGCTGTCCTATATGCCACTGTGCAATTGGCAAACCATACATAGGTGCAGTAGATTAAAATACTCTCTATGGTGCAGCGGTAGAAGGTCACCAGCAGTTTTTCATTCAGTTGTTGTTTCCTGAGAAGTCTCAGGTAGTATAATCTCTGCTGGGCCCCTTTGACCAGTGCTGCAATGTGAGTGCCCCTCAGGTCCTCTTTTATGATAATACCCAGAAACTTAAAACTAGTCACTTGCTACACTCGGTCTCCATTGATAAGCAAGGACCGGATGTCTGATCTATTCCTGCTATAGTCCACTATAAACTCCTTGGTCTTATTGGTGTTAAGGACCAAGTTAATGTCTCCACACCACAAAAGCAAACGGTCCACCTCATCTCACTAGGCAGACTCATCCTCCCCCAGAGATGACTCCCACCACTGATGTATCGTCTGCAATTATAGTAATAGTATTACTAGCATGAGTGGGAATGCAGTCACACACATAAAGAGTATAGAGTAAGGGACTTAACATGCACCCCTGTGGTGTACCAGTATTAAGAATAAGGACTGAAGAAATATAATTGCCTAATCTGACCCTCTGAGAGCAGCCAGACAGGAAATCCTCAATCCAAAAGCAGATTGAATAAGAAAGTACAAAATCCTTAAATTTAGACACTAGTCTATGTGGAAGTAACACTAGTCTATTGTGTTAAATGCAGGCCTATAATCTATAAAAAACATCTTCACCAGAGGTGAATTGCTACTGGTTTGCATTGGTTTGGGCAAAACGGTGGTGGTATTTTGGCCTTGGTTGCCTGAACTGGCAGTGACCCAGGCTGGCCATGCCCCTGAACCAGCTCCCCGGTCACCGATGCCATTGCTGGCATGTTTTTTGGTAATTCTTTCATGTTCTGCACATGCGCAGATCAATTTATAGTCAACTGTACATGCACGCCCAGCGAACCAGCAGCAATGCTGGCAGCACCACACCCCTGATCCTCACATAGAGCCCCCCCGCTGTACCAAATGAGTCAGAGCAGAGTGAAGAGATTTACCTCATGAGATTATAATTTTAACAGAGCTGTAAGAATTAAATCTATAACTGTTAGAAATCCTAATACATTATCAAGTTTTCAAATTGAAGGGAAGCCTGGCTCTGTGGCATCCCATGTTAGTCTTCTCTAACTGATTTCATAAATACCAACAGAAGAAATAAATGGCTCTGATACTACAGTCCCTCAGGAAAAACATTTATACAGTACAACTCATTTTGTATTAATCACAAGAGACTGACTAGTTAAATCAAAGATCAAGGCTTTATTTCTATCAAAGCTTTATTGCTATCAAACATAGCAAAAAATTATGTTAAGAAAATTACCCTATAATTCAGAAGATTTTCAAATATGAAAAGAAACTCTGCTATATTATTATTTTTAAGTTGGCACTATTAACATTAAAAACATCTATAGATAGTGAAAAGTTATTTAGCATTTATAAAGACTAGTATACAATTATAAGTGGTTATTAATATAGCATGAGTAAAAACACTGTAAAAGAATGTTTTAGTAGTACATTTTTATCTTCATTATTTGTTCTTTCACTCAGTAACCACAACCTAACAATTATACTTTACAATGAATGCTGAAAATTAAAGGTTATTGTACCAGTATCTGATTAAATAATATCATCTGTTATTTTCTATTGTTCTCATAACGTTTTTCCTTGAAACCATATTACAAATAGCTTTGCCTTGCTATATGATGTTTAGTATGAAATGGAACAATTTCTGCTTAAGTTCTATTTTTTCCATTGTTGAATATTGTCCAATTTTCATATCACAACTTTATTTCATCAGCAAAGATTCTCTTTTCTGGTATTGTGCCAATTTTTTTCTGTTAATATGTATTTTAGTACACTGTGATATTTTTAACTTATGACTTATGAAACTAAATCTACCCGAAATATTTGTGCTTTCAGTTCTAGTTTATCTGAATAATTTGGTATAGTTTTTTCCAACTGCGTGATGGCCTAGTGGTGAAGATGCTCCTCCCACTCAGAAGGTTGAAAGTTCAATGCTCAGTAGTGGCAAATGTTTCTCTCCTAAGGTAGAAAGAAAAAATATCTGCTGCGAATTGTGTGTGGCGTCAGGAAGGGCTTCCGGCCAGTAAATACTCAGTTTCATCCAGTCACTGTAAGGGATTACAGGGTCATAAAAAGGAAGCTTTTTGGTATATTTCTTTCCTGTACTTTTGGGAGGTTTATTTTACATAAACATGATATATGATAAAACATCCCTTCTTTGTTGTAGTATTCCCAACATTTATTCTTTTTTTTTTTTTAAATATATTTTATTCATTTTTCACATTCCATTTGCAATCACTTATATACAGGGTATTTACTATAAGAAAAGAAAAAAAGAAAAAGGGAATAAAACGAACAAATAAAAAGGAAACACAACTCATCATTCACAACCCCACCTAACCCTTCCATCCTCCATACACCCCATCTACCCCCTCCAACTTTCTTTCTCCCTCTAACACTCCCCTCCTACTTCCCTTTCCCCACAAACCTTTCTCCCCTTACTCCCCAGACACCCTCCTTACATTCCCCTTACTCCTTCCTTACTCCTCCCTCTTCTTTCCCTCTACCTCCCTCCTTGGTGTATGCCTTTATTCGAGTGTTGTTTGATCTGATAAAAGTAAAATGAACCAAGGGAAAAAAAAAAAGAAAGAAAAAACCACCGTATATAAATACATTCTTATTCTTATTAAGACTATTTTAACACCCCCCCACCCCCCCCACAAATCCCCATCCCCAATCCTCCCGACTTCCCAGGGCCCACACCTGGCACTACCTTCTGTCTAAAATATCTTGTATACATATGGATTAAAAAATAAAAGTAATATGTCAAAAGAAAGAAAAACAGAAAAAAAAAGAAGAGAGAAAAAAAAAGAGAAAAGAAAAAAGAAGAAAAAAAGAAAAAGAAACCACTCTTTGTGTTGATCTCAGCCCCCCATCTTTATCTATGCTTAAATAGTATAAATCATTCTATCTATATTTTATTCTCGTCTCTTACTTCTTTGCTATTTACCCCAACCTTCTGTAGACTCTCCCGTTCCTCTTCCTAAACCTCATGATCCCTTCCGATAAGATTTAAGCAACGTGGTTCATGCCACATATTCAAATATGACTTTACAGAAGAGTAATCAAACTTTCCCTTCTAGTAAAATTTAAACAGCGTAAGTGATCTTTCTTAACCTCCTTTTCAAACAGTAATTCAAAATAATCTAGCCAAGCTTCCCCTTCTTAGTAAAATTAAGCAGCGTAGATCAAATATTACTTTACACAGAAATCAATTTCTATCTTAAGATAATTCCAACCGACTTTCTCTTCTGATAGGATTTAAATAACGTAGTTCATTCCACATGCATTTTACCCTCATCCCTTACTTGTCTAATATTTACCACTATCAAATTTATACTAGCCTTTGTTTAAAATCTAACTCAAAGCAATTTCAACCAACTTTCCCTTCTAATAAAAGTTAAATAGCATGGATCATTCCACATATTCAAACAATACTTTCAGCAAGAGTCAGTTAACCTTCTGTTTTAAAATAGTCCCTTCTAACAAAGTTTAAACAACATAAATCATTCCGCATTCTTTTTACACTTATCTTAAGATAATCCCAACCGGCTTTCTGTTCTAATAAGCCTTAAACAACGTAAATCATTCCACATATATTTTACCCTCATCCCTTGCTTGTCTGATGTTTACCACTATCAAATTTATGCTAACGTTAATTTAAAATCTAGCTCAAAGTAGTTTCACCCAGCTTTCCCTTCTAATAAGAATTAGTCCGCTTTTTCTACCGGAGAGAGGTCTCAAACCCCCATTCAGTCCTCAACTTTGGCGAGTATTTTAAAATGTCTAAATTCTCGATCTCCGTTTTTCTGCTTCTCCGAGGGAGGAAGGGCTACCCCCTCCATCTTGCAACCACATGGCCTGCCGTTTGCCTTCTCCTTCCGCTTGTCTCTCCTCTCTTCCAAGCGAGTCAGGAAGTCCCGCCTTCAGAATCCTGCAATAGAAATCTTGAGCCTCCGAAACAGAGTTAAGACGAAATCTTTGATTCTCAAATGTAACCGTGATGCCGGCAGGGGCCTCCCATCTGTATCGAATCTGTTGACTCCTAAGCTCCTTAGTTAAAAAGGTGTAGTCCCTTCTTGCCTTTAACATCTGGAAAGGTATTTCTTTGAAGACAATCAAGTTCTGGCCATCAACTCGGAGACTGTTATTATAAAACTTTTGCACAATCGCATTTCTAGATTCTTTTGTAGAGAAATGTATAATTATGTCCCTCGGGAGCTGTCGCTGTTCCGCTATCAATGAGTTCTGGCGATAGATTTTCCGAATCTGCCAATCAAAGTTAAGTCCCGGGCTTCCCACCGCATAGCTGAAGGCTTCAGCAAAGGTCTGTTTCAAATTCTCTTGCTCCTTTTCACGGAATCCTCTGACTCTTATTGCAAATGCCTTCCTATTAAAATTTATCATCATGAGCTGTTCTTCATTGTCTCTAATTTTTTGTTGTAAAATTTGAATATTGGTAGTCAAATTAAAATTAGCCTTCTCCAAACTTTCCAATTTGTTCTCTATTTCAGCAGAGTAATCTGACAGGGCAGACACGGCTGCAAACGTATTCGCCTTCATTTGATTAACTTTAGAATTTAAATCATCATATAGTTCCAATACAAATTCCTTAATTTCTTGTTTAAAGGCATTAAACATTTTAAAGAAATATTCCTGTGTTAGAAATTCTCCAGTAGAGGGCATAGGAGACAAAGGCTGTGGTTCCAGTAAAAATTCTTTAAATTCTTTAGACACATTTGTAGCAAGACGCTTCTTTGACCTGGGTGCCATAATAAATAAACAAGTAAGCAGCGCTTTGCTCCCCTCTATTTCCAAAGAAGAAGAGTTTATTTTGTTAAGGAGCGGTCTGCAGGAAGGTAAAACCGGCTAAGTACATCCACTATCAATCATCCACGGAGAGAAATCGCCATTTTGAAGTCCATTTAGACAAAGAAGTCTCTAAGACAAATGGTGCTGGTATTTAAGATAGTAATAAAAGCATAAATCTCACAGGGGTGGGACCCGCCCGTATCAATTCTAGCTTGAAAAAACTTTGTTTTGTCCTGGGGGGGGCTAGCCTGTCTGGGGCTGCCAAAAAAAAAAGGCAGCTGAGAAGAACTGGCTGGAGATAAAAGCTCTGCTCCGGCTGGATCTAATCTCTGTCCACAGCCAAAAAAAAGAAAAAGGCTGTGGCTTACGAATAGACCCTCGCCTACAGAGCTACTCCCTGCCCCTTTTTTTGCCAAAAAGGGGTGCTATCTATGATCTTATTTAGATATACAGACCAGATCTCTGAGGAGCTCGGTGGAGCCCTCCTCGGCAACAGGCCACGCCCCCAGGAAGTCCCAACATTTATTCTTATATGATTTTTCTCTCTTGATAATTATTAACAGAGTTTTATGACACCTGTAAAATATTGTACATCAATTTTTCCTAAATTGTAACTTGCAGTAAATCTTACTGAATTTTTAGGTAATTCTTCCCATTGTTATGCAAAGCTTCTGCTTTGTTCCATCTCTGTATCATATTTCAATAACAATTTATACATGCAGTCCATGCAAATAGGTGATCTTGCATAAGTGTTTCAAATTGTCATCATTTTCAAGATCACTTCTTCCTTCTTGAAGTTGCATAGCATAACATGATATTTACGCTACATATGAAATAAAGGAGAATCAGAAAATTAATAACTAATGGGAAAGCATCAAGGTGCCCAAGAAACTTCTGGATGTTTTTCATGAACAATTCCATAGAGAATGCATTTGTGTCAATAACTGTTTAGCAAAGGACAAAAAAGTGCCAAATTTATCCCCATTTAATGTTTGGTGAAATAACCAAGCAGATGAATTCTCTTAAAATATAATATATTGTCAATGCACAACACCTGTAACTGCTTTTCACAAACATAAACCTTCTGTTTTAGAATATCTGTTTACAACCAGAAACAGACATGTAGTAATCTCTTGTTTGGGATAAACATTAATCCAAATCTGTCTACAACACACAGAGATGCATACACACACTTTCAGAGATACATACACAGAATTCATTACTTATGATAATCTCTATTGCAGCCTATTTATTATTAACCTTTATCCTCTAGTCTCTTGTCCTAAATCTAGCAAATCCACTAGCAGCATGTGATGACTAACATCTTAGCATAATTTTGAATTCTATAGACTACTTCAAAAATCGCTCCAGTGAAGACACCACTCTGCAATATATCAGTAATTCTCCTGAATAAATTAGAAAAGTCTGAAAGGACAACAGTTATAGGTCAGTCTTTCTTGTTATAAAGCCTCATAATCAAACCAGGGGTGAAATCAATGTACCTTTGCTACCAGTTCGCAAGTGTGAGCACACGTGCCACCACTATGCATGCACAGGACCTTCCATGCATGCACATGACCTTCCACGCATATGCAAAGCATCAAAAACAGGACGTGATGACATCTGGGTGGATGAGCGGAGCCTCCCGCCACCACTGCTACTGGTTTGCCCGAACCGGATAGAACCAGCTGAATTGCACCACTGAGTCAAACTGATATTAAGACCAACAGATAGACAACAACATTCCTACAGTATTAGAATCCCAATTAAAGGTCATTTTATCAAACTGATAATACGAGTAATGTTGATTTCTCTTCAAATAAATAAGTGAATAAAAAGTAGAGAGAGACATTGAACTGGTACTGAAGTATATCTGATGCTAATAAGACTTTTAACATGATACACATTCCCACTGGCTTTCTATCATTACTGAAACTCAGATTTTAATAAGTGTCCCAAAGACATTAGACAAAATCTCAGTGCATAAGGTTTGCTTTATATATAAACAATGATATCTAATCAGAAAGTCTTTAAATTTCTGAAAGGTCATGTCACCCATAAATATGCTGAACTTCCCTTGCAATACCATATACATATTTCCTCGATTGTTTTTATTCATGCCCAGCTGTATGGCCACACTCAAATAAACTTTTGCTGATCTCAAAAGCCAAAGCAGAGTTGGACATGCATATGACATCTTCTGGAAATACTAGGGATGGAGGTCAGTTTAGGATGCCAGAAAAATATCTGAGGAAAAGGCAAGGGCAACTCATTTTTATAGCATTCCCAAAATAATTTGCACATCAAGCTAGATTCTAGGGTTTTCAACTTGTTGTTTGCTTATTGAAATGAATCACATGGTAAATGCAAATGTCTTGGCAGCTTAAGGTAACAGTGAGTTTGGTATTTAAATTAGTGTTAGTATCTTGAATTTAAAAAAACAACAATTGTCATTTCAAATATTTTTATGGGAAATGATACTATTTTTGTCATTACAATAAAGTTCTCCTTCAATAAAATCCTAGGAGTAAAAGAGATGGTCATTTGTCATTTGTTTGACAATAAGATGGAAATAAAGAAATAATATTACTGTATTTAGATATTATCTTTCTGTCTTTTGATTGCTGATATTAGACAATCTTTAAATGTTTTTAAAGAAAGTTTTAATTATTGATTTTATTGTACGCCACTTATAGTGACATTAATGAGAGGGCAGCCATATAAATTTGATCAATCAATCAATTTAACTTCATCTTCTGATATTAGAAGTACTTGTATCTAGAGTGCATCTTCTAAAATATCTTGGATATTGATATCTCTACTAAACAGTATTTCAGTGTATTCTTTCTATCTTTCTTCGATCTTCTTTGGATCAGTTATTATCTGTTCATGGCATTCTTCAGCATATGGGGCATCAAAATAGAAGTGCATCAAATGCAAAATTATCCAGGAATACTGCATCCCAAACATTAGCTATAGTAACTTCTAGAGCTGATGATCTGACAGTGTCTGCAATCAGATAATTGTGAGGACTTGGAATCATCATACTTTTTAGAAAGACTGATCTAAGGGGAAATATAAAAGATGAATCCTAATCATACACTTACAGTTCAATGCTAGGTGAACAGACTGGACAGTTTTTGTTCGGAGAAGATGACAAGATTGGGGACACAATAGACGATTCAATAGATCCACCCTTCCAAATATTGAATACTGAGGATCTATTGAATGGGAAGTCAATAAAACCACAGACACAAAAGGTATTATTAATTATGTGTTAAATCACAGAAATTTTGAATAAATTGGCTGAACTAGCACAATCTTTAAACTGTGAAATTCTGTGAAAAGAAGTCTATGCTTACATATTATAAGGAACAGAATTCATGGCCATAAACATACATGGTTGTGAACCCAATTTTACTAACTGGAATCTTGTGAAAGGCATTAATCTCTCTATCCTGCTAACATTTTCTGCTGTACAATCAACAACTTCCCAAAGAAGCTTTCATAGGAGCTAATAAGTAGGAATCTTTATTTTTTATGAATTTGTGTAAGTCAACAAATCTAAAACTGTCTAAATACAAAATGAAAATTTATCGTCCCAAGAACAAAAGCTAATTTTCTATTAAATAAGAAGTCAAGAGACCATAAACAGCAGCTGAAAAGTGAACCTACACCATACCTGTAACAACACATGCAAAAAGCCAGAGAACGCATCTTATGGTTCTGCTTAATTGTTTCAATGACACCTTATGGGATACTAGATTAGCCTTAAGCCTGAAGCAGGTGCTAAATAATCAGCTCTGGTACCATCATCTATTTTTCCCCAATCAGTGTCAAGTGCATGGAACATCTGTTCTATACACTGCAATTTTATTCAAACACATGACCATGGAAATAATTCAATGTCAACTAGAATAACTGGGTAGTGTGCAGGTATGCTCCCAGGGCTGCTCTGGCTTGCTAGAAACTATGTAAAGAAGAGAACTAAAGTCGACCTAAAGGTTTCATCTCATTCACTTTTAAACTGGTTTACAGTTACATCCAATTTCACTCAGCAATGTAGGCCATTGAAGTTTTTGGTTTTGCTTGCTCACCAGGGATAGTTTAAATGCTAATGTTGTGCAGCTTGAGATTTAAGTGATTATGCCTGGATGAAATTAAATTTGAAAACAGGTGGCATGTTTGTTCTAATGCTTATTTCATCGCATACTTGTTTGTTAATATATACTACATTGAATTTTATGAACTGCAGAACAGAGTTTAATTGAGTTGACTGTTTCCACTGGAATAAAGAAACAAATGAAGCTCTAATACTATATAATATTCAGAAAGCATTTGAGTCTTTTTAGACCTAAAATTCTAATTTAAATTGAAAACAAAAGGAATGCAAGAAAGCACAGGTAGTTGTCAACCTCAAATGTGCCCAAAATCTCTGTTGCTAAGAAAGACAGTTGTTAAGTTGCCCGATTTTACCTTTCTTGCCATAATTGTTAAAGGAATCACTGAAGTTGTTAAGTTAGTAACATGGTTGTTAAGTGAATCTGGTTTCTCCATTTACTTATCAGAAGGTCGCAAAAGGTGATCACATGACCCTGGAACACTGCAACCATCATAAATACATGCCAGTTGCCAAGCATCTGAATTTTGATCAAGGAAAAGACTATTGGGCTTACCTGAAGGGTCCTTCTCTGTGCACCGCGGGAGAGTCCAAGCAGTGGGTTATTTCAGTCTGGTTGCCCTGGAAAATGAGGAAACTTTTCCCTGGCCACGCCTCCTGGCGTGACCTCTCCAGAAATTTGAGATGGTTTGGCCGTGAGGATGCAGCAAACAAATGACCGATGAGTTCTATACTGTTGACACGACGGCTTCGTATCCCTGGACAGACCAGGGTGGGTTGGACTCTCCGCGGTGCACAGAGAAGGACCCTTCAGGTAAGCCCAATGGTCTTTCTCCTGTGCACTGCTTGGAGAGTCCAAGCAGTGGGACATACCCAAGTTAATGTCCATCTGGGCGGGCAGAAGAGGAGTCCCGGGATACGACCGAAGAAGTCACCGCCTGTAGCACCCGCCTGCCAAAGGCCGCCTCAGCAGAGGCAAATGTGTCCAGTCTGTAATGTTTAACAAACAGAGATGGTGAAGACCACGCGGCTGCCCTACAGATTTCTTTGATTGGGGCTTGAGTGGCCCAAGCCGCTGAGGTAGCTGCACTGCGTGTTGAGTGGACAGTTATATGTGAGGCACCTCCCTCGACTGGAGCTCATATGCAGATGCGATGCAAGCCCTGAGCCATCTCCCAACGGTAGAAGACGAGACCTTCTTGCCCAAGGACTCGGGCTGGAAAGATATGAAGAGTGCCTCGGACTTCCGGAATTCCGAATTGCGATGGATATATATCTTTAAAGCTCATTGCATGTCCAGTTTGTGCCACTTGTGCTCACTCGGATGGGAGGGATGAGGGCAAAAGTTTGGCAGAACAATTTCCTGTGCTCGACGATACCAGGTATCGACCTTGGTAATAAATGTTGGATCAAGCTGCAAAACGACCCTGTCGGAATGAACGACACACAAATCCTGACGAACCGACAGGGCTGCCAACTCTGATATCCGACGGGCAGATGTAATAGCTATAAGGAAGGCTGTCTTCAGAGAGAGATATCTAAGAGAAGTTGTTTGGAGAGGCTCGAATGGTGGTGCAGTAAGAGCCTGCAGTACTATTGAAAGCTGCCATGTAGGGTAGCAGTGAACCATGGTGGGCCGGATGTTAGAGGCACCCTTGAGAAAGCAGCACACCCCTGGAATCCTGCTGAGCGTTAGGAAGGGATCTCTAGACCAAAGGTTGACAAGGCCACCACCTGGCGACGGAGTGTGGCCGGTGCAAGACCCCTCTCAAGGCCCCCCTGCAAAAAGTCCGAGACACTGACACCATGACCGGGTCGAACCGAAAGTAGCCCAAGTAGAGTCATATATTCTCTTTGTCAAGGGACACCGAGCAGCTTGGATGGTACAAATAACCTCATCCGACAGTCCCTCAGTCTTCAGCAGGTCCCCCTCAAGTGCCAGACGGCCAACTGAAGCCACTGGGGCTCCATATAGACAATGGCCCCCTGGCTGAGGGAGACATGATCCGGGGGAATCTGCCACGGCGGGGACACTGCCAGGTTGACTAAGTCGGCGAACCACGACCTCCGGGGCCAATGGGGCACCATAAGGAGCACCTCCGCCCCCTCCTCTATGATCTTGTGTAGAAGATGTGGAAGTAGAGGAAGAGGGGGAAATGCGTAGAGGAGGCCCCGGGGCCAGCTGCAACAAAGGGCATCCATTCCCTCCGCTCCTGGAGAATGGAAGCAGGAGAAGAAGCATGATAGCTGAGCATTGTCTTTGGTCGCAAAGAGGTCGACCTGTGGAAGTCCGAATCTGTGAGACAGTTGATGGAACAGAGCAGAATCCAGCTGCCATTCCACGGAGTCAATGGTGGTCTTTCTCAGCCAGTCTGCTTGTGTGTTGTTCACGCCGGAGATATGGTCAGAACGGAGCGAGATGTTGTTCCGCCCAGCGTCCTAGGGCCTCTGCCTCCGCCATCAGTCTTCTGGACCTGGTGCTGTCCTGGCGGTTGATGTGCGCCTTCATGGCCACATTGTCCGTCATCAATAGGATGTGGCAGTGACGGATGGACCGGTGGAAATGATGAAGGGCCAACCTCGCTGCTTGCAGCTCCAGAAAGTTTATGCTGCAATTTGACTCCGCTGGGGACCATTTGCCCTGGACACAAGACGTCCCATGTGCGCTCCCCAGCCGGCGAGACTGATGTCGGTGGTAATGACCAGCCGTTCGGGCTCCTTTAATAGATGTCCCTTGAGGAGTGCAGGTGATGCCCACCACCGGAGGGACCTCTTCACAGCCTGTGGCACGGGAAGCAGCCTGGTCGAGTTGCTCCTGCTGACTCTCTAGTGAGGAAGAAGAAGCCACTGCAGGGCCCTGGAGTGGAGGGGAGCCCAGGGAACGATCGACAGACCGGAGATCATCTTCCCTAATAGTTGGGAGAGGAGGACAATTGGCACCTGCCTTGCCTACATTACCGTGTGGGTCATGGACCTGAGGGCCTCTAACCTGTCTTGGGATAGGAAAACCCTGCAGGACATGGTGTCTATCACCACCCCCAGGAGGTTGATCTTGGTTGTGGGGGTGAGGGTGACTCTTTTCTAAGTTCAGTGAAAACCCGTGGTTTCTGAGAGTCCTCATAGTGATCTGAAGGTCCCGCAAGGCCTGCCACCTGGACGACGACTGGATGATGATGTCATCCAGGTAGCATTGGAGCCTTATGGGCCTGCGTCTCAGATGGGCCGCCACTACCGCCAGGACCTTCGTAAAGGTCCTGGGTGCCGACGAGAGGCCGAATGGGAGGGCCTTGTATTGAAAGTGGCGGCCTGCATAAAAGAAGCGCAGGAACTTCCAGTGCCGGGGGTGAATGGGAATATGGAGGTAGGCCTCCCACAGATCGATGGAGGTGAGGAGGTCTCCCTGGCGGATCCCCGCCAGGATTGACAGGAGGGACTGCATCTTGAACCTCCAGTGTGCGATGTGCCTGTTGAAGTTCTTGAGGTCCAAGATGGCCCTCCATCCCCCCAGGTTCTTCGGGACCAGGAAGAGGATGGAGTAATATCCTCTCCCTTCCTGGTCTGGGGGCACCTGCTCTATTGCATTGATCTCCAGGAGGTGGAGGACCTCCTGGTTCATCTGCTCCCTCTTGATGGGACATGAGGAGGTAGGACACCTGATAAAGTTCCTGGGAGGAGAGGATAGGCATTCCAGAGACAGACCCTCCCAGACTATCTGCAGAACCCAAGCGTCATGAGCTGTCTGGGCCCAATGGGAGGCGAACAGTTGGAGTCGGCCCCCAATGGGTGACGAGCTCAGGAAGTCACTTTGATTTTCGGAAGGGCCTATTGGAGGCACCTCCGCGATTGAATTTACGGAATCCAAATAGCTGTTTGCCTCTGTCACAAAAGGAAGACCTGTCCTGAGCCCTCCCCCCCCCAATTGCCCTGATGACCTATTAGGGGGGTAGAAAGAGGAAGAGGTGGATGGCTCGGAGGGATGAAAGGACTGCCTCCTCTGATATGGGGTAGACTTGTGGCCTTGCTTTTTTGAGGTTGATGGGAGGACCTTCCTCTTGTCTTTCAACTCAATGAGGCCGCAATAAGCTTGGTCACATCTTGATGGAGGCGTGCGTCTCCTGCGGGGATTTTGTTCGTGAGTTCACGCTGCCAAATGACCACGGCCCTACTAAAGAACAAGGCGGAAGAAGACGCCCCAATGGCCCAGGCCTCCGCAAGATGGGTCATAGGATACTTACCTGATTGAAATTCCAAGGAAAGATATATCTGTATGTGGTGTTGTATTTAGCTCTTAACTTGCTTTACTTTAAGAAAAAAAAACATAGTGATAAGCCATCATTGGCAACACCTCCTTGTGCTGGATGTTTCAGAACTGCAAAGCAAAAATCTCAAAGGGTCTCAAAAGTCTCCTTCCAGAGTGGTGAATAAGCTCAAGAATATTCAAAATAATTTGCAGCATTAGGCAACATTGTTAAATTATGTTTTAATACACTCAATGCTGTCCAAAATCATATTTGTATGTAAAACAGTTGATGTTCTCAATATTTTTTCCTTAACATATCAAGGATGATAGAAGCTTCTTTTTGCTGTCAAAGTGATCAAAGAGATTGAGAAAAAAAATCTATAAACAGATGCTACCCAGTGACAAACTTTAAAGAACAAGATTGTGAGGCCAGATGTTTGAATGACCTTCGGACTACAGAACATGTTGGCATGGTGTTGATTTAGATAGCTGTTGGCAGCACTTTTGATCCAGCATCTGAAGAAAATATCTAAATTATAGAAATCTTCCCCCTCCCCCTTTGCTTTCCCGGTCCAGTACAAAACCTAAAACTACTGGTAGCCAGTGGGACTGATGACTGTCAAGGAACTTGAATTCACCACACCACTCTGCCAGTAGTTATCACATCAAAAAGGAGTTAGCTGAATGAGCAGGAACCACTTAAGGCAGTGCCATTTACATTTCCCCCATAACTTTTAACAGCTGTTTCTTGAGTGAATACAGATACAAAATAAGAACAAAAGACATACACTTTTTCAGCACTGAACACTGCAAAGGAAAGGAGTGATCGAATGGCAATGTACAATTATGTAAACTAGTACAAAATGGCACAGGAAAATAATAATATCCTTTGTTTGATTATTTGGGTGCACTGAATCAAATCAAAGCGAAGCTATTCAAGGTTCCCCGATTAACAATTGAGATGGAATTAAATAATTTCCAAATATTCAGCCTCTCTAAAAACAATTTTGATATCCAATCCAAAGCAGTACTAGAAGAAGTATGAAAAACAGTATTTTGAGAAGGTATATGTGACTCTTTTTATAACAAATAATGTGATTGAAGACAGAAGAGCTCTTCTTACACTTCTGGACATTCTGCCATGTTACCTGGAGAAATATACACTGCTTATTCTGAGTTGCCTCTGCTGTCCAGCACTTGTCAAAACCACTTTCTGTCAAGCATCTCACAAAGTGTTGCAAAATGACAGTTCAGGATTTCTGAATAGATGGAGCCCCAGGAAAAAAAACTGAACAGATAGAAGATTTATGACTCTAAACTACATCAAAGCGACTCCTGCCAACATCATGTCAAAAAAAAAAACCAGAAAAAGAATAAAGGAGGGTGCAGGGGGAAACGAACTGTTCATTTCAGACAGTTTTAAAAAATATTATATAAAACACGTTTTTTCTAAGTATGAACTAAAGTGTAAAGAAAAAAATTAGCTGCACATACAGTATGATATCCAATATGTGACAAAAATACATTTATAATATTCTAGGAATAACAAAGTTCTAGTAGTAGATACTGTCTGGCAGTTAAAATCACTGACATCCAAAGGGAGTATATGAAGTATCTATCAGTTTAAAATAGGACAAACCATCTGGCTCTAAAAAAAAGAAAAAGAAAATACTCTAGCCTGCATGTTAGTTTGGATTCTCAGAATTCCTTCCATAGATTTATTGTCAGTGAATCAATTTCCCATGATGCACTTAATGCTTTACCTCAGGAAAGGAGCTGAGAAATATTCTCATTCAGGCTAGAATATTACATATCTTCTTTAAATCGGAACTTCAGTGCATTACTTTTGTTTCTTTTTAATTATTTCTTTATTATACAGATAGTCCTCAACTTACAACAGTTCATTTAATGAGCTGTTAAACTACTGAAGTTTGCAGATGATACAGCAGTGATTGGTCTCATTTGAGAGAACGATGAAACCACATACAGACAGGAGGTTGAACAACTAGCCTCATGGTGCAACCAGAACAATCTGGAACTGAACACACTCAAAACCGTAGAAATGGTTGTAGACTCTAGGAGAAACCCTCCCATACTACCACCTCTTACAATACTAGACAAAACAATATCAACAGTAGAGATCTTCAAATTTCTAGGTTCTATCATATCTCAAAACCTAAAATGGATAACTAACATCAAAAATGTCATCAAAAAAGCACAACAAAGAATGTTCTTTCTGCACCAACTCAGGAAGCTCAAACTGCCCAAGCTGCTGATACAGTTCTACAGAGGAATTATTGAGTCTGTTACCTGCACCTCTATAACTGTATGGTTTGGTTCTTGCAACCCAACAAGCCAGACACAGACTTCAGAGGATAATCAGAACTGCAGAAAAAACAACCTGCCTTCCATCGAGGACCTGTACATTGCACGGGTCAAAAAGAGGGCCGTGAAAATATTTACAGACCCCTCGCATCCTGGACATAAATTGTTTCAATCCTCCAATCAAAATGATGCTATAGAGCACTGCACACCAAGACAACTAGCACAAGAACAGTTTTTTCCCGAACGCCATTACTCTGCTAAACAAATAATTCTCTCACCACTGTCAAGCCATTCACTAAGGCTGCATTACTATTACTATTAGTCATTGTTCCTATCTCCTCCTGCTTATGACTGCAAGACTGTAACTTTGTTGCTTGTATCCTTATGATTTATAATGATATTGTTTCCTGATTGCTTATTTATACCCTATAACTATCATTAAGTTTTGTACCTTATGATTCTTGACAAATGTATCTTTTCATATCTTTTTATGTAAATTGAGACATGCACCAAAGACAAATTTCTTGTGTTTCAAATCACACTTGGCCAATAAAGAATTGAATTCTATTCTATTCTATTCTATTCTATTCTATTCTATTCTATTCTATTGACCATTCAAAGTTACAATGATGTTGAAAAAAGTGACCTATGACTGTTTTTCACAGTTACAACCTTTGCACCTTTGGTCATTTGTGATCAAAATTCAGATGCTTGGCAACTGGTTCATATTTATGAATATTGCTGTGTCCCAGGGTCATGTGATTCCCTCTGACAAGCAAAGTCAATGGCCATCCAAATTAGTGGCCATCAATTTTGCAGCAATGAATTCCACTGTGATAAACAGAAACTATTAAAACCACATGGCATCAGAGCAGCATACAAATCAACCTCCTAAACATCCTAAGTAGATCAAAAGTAGACTCTGCTCCTGCGGGAACTGCATTATCTGCCGATTTGCTTCCGGGTGCAATTCAAGGTGCTCGTTGTCACCTTTAAAGCCCTTCATGGCTTGGGACCAGGTTATCTGAGGGACCGTCTCTAGCCGGTCACATCTACCCAACCCATCAGAGCAAGGAGGTAGGAAATACTGTGGGTCCCATAACCGAGGGATATACATCTGGTGGGACCGAGAAGAAGGGCCTTCTCCGTGGTGGCTCCCTCTCTCTGGAACATCATTCCCCCAGAGATTAGAATGGCCCCCACTATAATACTCTTCCAAAAGGCTTTGAAAACTTGGTTCTGCCAGCGGGCCTGGGAACCCAGAGCGGGATGGATTAAATGGTTTGTGTGATCTGCTATCGCCGAGGGTGGGGATGGGGTGATTTTATTATATTATAGTATATTAATTTATGTGATTCTTTTTATTAGTTTTATTGTTTTAAATGTGATTTTATATTCTGTGAGCCACCAAGAGTCGCAATGGATGAATAGGTGGCAATATTAAACAAATAATCAAACAAACGAATGAATGAATGAATGAATGAATGAATGAATGAATGAATGACCCAGCAGTTCCAGAAGAAAAAAATAGAAAGTAAAGACTGCAACAGTCAATACATAGGACAAAGAGGCAAAAGACAGGGATAACATATCAATGAACATCAACTAACTGTCAGGAAACATGATGAAAACTCTTAATTTCACAGCACATGGACAAACGTAACCATAGTTTCAACTGGGAAACTGTGATCATCCTAGATCATCCTACCAAGAAATGCTAGAGTACTCCTGGAAGCCTGGCACTCTGCCAAATTGGTCATCAATAGGCATGCATACATAAACAGCATCTACATATCATTCAAAAGACCACTCCCACCAACACTGACAGGCAAGTCACTGTATATAAACAGAGAGCTAACCCTTACTAGCATTGGTGATGTTACCTAGTTTGCGTAATGAAATCTTTGCAAGATAGCAACCAAGGTCAGAGAGCACTAAGGATACCTCACATATTAGTTGATTCTCACTCATTTCGCTATGCCATAAACTATGGCTTACAAAGAACTATAGCTTGGCCCTAATGAAACAAACCGTTATATTGCTTAGCAAGCCTTGTTAACCAAGCCAGATTTTTTTCTATTCCTAAACTATATTTAAAAGATTGATGAGCATCTTCAGGTGCTATGCTTTTTCTTCTCCCTCGGGTCCATTTGCTTACCAATGAGAATTTTGATTATTGCAGTCTGGAGTGGAAGCAATTAATCCAAGGAATGAAAGTCTTACTTATTAGAAGGAAGGTACAAGTTACAACGTAAAAATTCCAGTGAGTACACTATTTTCAAATGACACACTTATATATAAACAATTTTAGGGTGGTAACACTTTTGCCTACTTCTTCCCACTTTTTCTATGCCGAAAGCTGGATGCTCCCCTCTTTTAGGAAGGAGAGACAGTTCCATCTGTTCACTTTCTTGATAGATGATACCACTTTTACCAGTATAAGAAATAACTTTTGCAATCATTATGCACGCATTGAGCAGAAGCTAACAGAATTTTTCCTAAATTAAAGATTGAAATATGGTTTATGATTTAAAACTTGCTTATAGCTCTGATTTTAAATTCTGGTTCTAATGAAAGAATGAACAGTCAAGGTGAAACACTTAGCCCTAAAAAGGAAAAAGAAAACTTTGAGCATGGTGACAACTTCTGGCAAGTGCACGGTAAGACTAACCATAAAGAGCTAAACTAATCCTACCCACTTTTTGCTAGTCTTTAAAGTAAAAATAAGGTGAAGAGTTCTCTGGAAACCTCTAGGAAGTGTCACACAACTGGCTACTCATCCATAGAGAAAGTTAATGGTGGCAAAGCCACTAGAGAGCCATAGTATCATCTAGTCCAAGGATTTCATGTCATCACAGCGGCATCACATGATGTATTGGGACTTTCCCCCCCTTTGCTAAACCAAGCATGTGTGTGGCCAGTGCGTGACGCTTCCAGCCTGTGGGCCACGGGTCTGATAACCCTGATCTAGTCTGTTATGCTCTCTTTAGCTTTTCAGTCAGGAAAGCAAAACATAGGAGTTAGGCTACAGCAGAGAAGGCATGTCTCCTGAGCCTCATCAATGAGACTTAGAGCATTCTCACCTTGCAGACTAGATTGGATGGGTAGAAACAGTAGCAATTGCATATGTTCAGTTCTGCATACCTATACCAAATCAAAAATGTTTTATGTATCTGACCCACTATTTTATGCTTTAAATATGTTTTTTTTAAAGAAAATCAGGACAAAGCTGTTGAAAGGTTGCCTTTGCTTGAGTGCCAGCAAAAGGTCAATACCTCTGAACATTTTATTTATTTATTTAGCGCCCTATATCTGTTCCCAAATTTGTATGCCAGTTCTTTCTAGTTGATTCATAGATTTTAGTAATCTTGTTTATTTCTTGTCATCCCTGCCTATGACTATTCTAACTCTTTCTACCCCATTTCCCACCTAGAATCCCCCCTTTTAAAATCATATGGTTGTCTCATTTGTGTGAAGAAATATACTTGCATTGCACTCAAGACAATTATCTTCTGCACAATGTATAATACATGGCTTCACGAATGCAATGAAGTGATCTGCTGGGTCTTTTGTTAATTATTTGGTATGCATGCTTGAAAAACATTATGGCAACATAGGAACCAGTGGCACAGACATATGGTAATAGTCATCTGAAAAGTGGATCTCTTAATCCTTGATCAGCAAGGTTTTATTGCAGTTAAAGCAAGGTGTAGTTTAAATGGTGCCTTCTTTAGAAAAAAAAACCCAAAACAAAACAAAAGCAAAAAGCTTTTCAGTGCCTTGTTTAATGTGTAATATCCAGAGACATGACTAACTATTAATACCGAAGCAAGGGTAAAAGAATCAGTGTTTCACTGTACATAGACCTCAATATATCTTACTTCCTACTTATGAAAAGATGTTTATTACCTGTAACTGTCCAGAGGTGTGTGCTTCACAGCAGCAGAGATTGGTAATAAGCTTCCTTTTCTCATTTACATTGATAGCAAGCATTAGTGAAGATATATGCATTTCATTTCATGGTTCAGAAAGAACAAAGTATATGTATATGTGATAGCAGTGGGTGGTTAATGAAATGGTCTGACAAACATAAGCTAATACATAATCATACCAGAATGTGGACAGGAACACCTGTTCTCACTTCCCAGTCTTATGTCTCTTTTAAAAAGTTAGTGTTCGCAAGAAGTGAAAACTGCTACTATTTAGACATCAATATGCTCCAAGGAAATTTTACTGGTTGGATTATTATTATTTTTGCAAACACTAAAGAAATGAAAGAAGGGGGATTTTAATGATATCAAATCTCTTTTGCTTGTGTCCTAAGAGTAATGAAAACTTCACACATGCATGAAGCTCTAGTAATTATTTTAAACTGCCTTCTGTTGTCCCCCTGAGGAACACGGTGGTATTTGTTTGATGCAGTTTAATTAGTGTCAGGGTAATTAATGCTATGCTATCTACATGAGATCAAAACCCTTCCTTTGTAACATTCTAGTAACTAAGAACCAAGGCAGGGCATAGATTACAAAATAGGAAAACTAGAGTACGAGAGATTCAAAAGAGCCAGTTGGTATCAAATGTTAACTATCTATAAAAAGTGCCCAGTGCCAAGTACTTTGTTGTTGTACAAGTACCATGTATGTCAAAGGGATTTCTTCTGCTCATCCACTCAAACCACATAAAAAATTAGGTGTGATTGTTAACATTGAAACACATACACATTCAGATTATCAAGACTTACTGCTTTCAACAAATGATAAATTATTTTCTATTGCTGTAATCAAATTAATCAACACTTCAATGTACCCTCATTGATCATTAAAAGCTTCTTGTATTCAAATGTTATATTTTTTCCAAATGAAGTCCTCAAAGCTACACAGAGCATGAGGTACTACAATATAAAATCAACTTTTATTGTGATTTCATTTTACTATCTGTATTTCATAATTGACTTATACATGTATGGTATGTATACATACCAACCTCTACCCATATGCTAGCATAATGAATAAAAATATCTATGCTCAGCCCAAAACTGCACACCCAAGCAAAATATGATCTTCATAAATTCTCTAAAGCTTTCTTGGTCATCACCAACTGCAATATAAATCTCACACCATATAAACTCAGGCTTATTACAGACTAAAAGAAATAGCTACAGCTATCTTGACTGGATAAATTATATCCTAAAGGTTGTTTCAGATTTTCTAATAAAGCTCTTGTTGGGGGAGGGGGGGAGAGAGAGTAAGGGCAAATGCAAAGGGAGGGCTGGAAAATGATCAAGAATTTCACTCTAACCATGAAATTACAAGCTTGACATAATGTCTTTGTGATTGTTTTGACATCAAAAGAAGGGGGGAAGGTGTGGCACATTGAAAGGAGAAAATCACTGATGTGGCACAAAATAAGATTATCCATGAGACATAATATACCATCATTAAAACAATGATCATGGATTCCTATAATATTAAATTGATTTTGCAAGTATATAAAAAGGATGGTTTCTACTGGTATTATAGAAATGTGCCAGAATGCAGATTGATTTAGATGTTTGAGTATGCACAAATACCCACAAGACAATGATGCAATGATTGAAATATCATATTTTCTCACCAACACGATAAAGTTCAACTTTACTAGAAAATCCACTGAAGTTCCCACTGCAACACCTTATTATGAAAATCCATTGAAGTATGTCTCAGACAATAGAATATCTCCATTTCTCTGAGGCATTCATTACTTAGTGCTTGCTGAGATCAGCTGAGTAGCAAAATATGCTTTTTCACATCTTTAGTTCTGCTATCTGCAGCCCAGTTGCTTATCAATTAAAGTGATAAATATAAGTGACTTTGATAACACAAGCAACACATTACGGAGCAAAGTAATCCCTGAAAACCCTGGCAGAAGAACTATATGCAAAGTTCAACAACTGTGAAAGAACTATTAAAGAGGACACACAAACAAGTGACCTTGAATGACAAGCGCACTTCATTCCAGCAATAAACAGCGGCAGTGCTGATAAGTGCTCATTGGCGCATAGAGTAATTACCTATCTGTCAGCATTGCTGGTGTATGCGAAATAGTATAAATGAAACATACATAATGTACAGCAATAATATCAGGGCATGCAGAACCTAATGTATTATCATCATTCTCAGGGCCCAGGTTTATGTGGCTGCCACTATAGTACTGAGTAAATGCCTTCAAGCCATGATAATTTCATTCTAATCTCCGTTCCATATTATAATTTTCATAGCTAAAAGATACTGAGGAGCAATACGTTTCAATCAAGGCCTAAATAGAACACAACCTGTAACCAGCTATTTTATATATCTGTATCGCCTTTTTTTCTTCAGAAAAATTAGTCCCGTTATGAAGAGAGGAAAATAAACTGTAAATATGCAGATGACACAAAGGCTCAGCAATGTCATAAGGTCCAGAGACAGGTTCTATAGATCAGATGTGACCAATGCTATTTCTGATTTCTGGGACATTTAACTCTAACCATAGAAATATGGTTTAATTTGTAGTTATTTTCATGTTTTAAAAAAGAACTTGAAAAATGTGTGTGTTGTATTCCTTGCTAAATGCAACATCCTTTTTATGTAAGTGTCATAACTGATCTACCAAAAAACTTAATTGGTCAAGCAAAGTTCCTTTATGACAATCCCTCTCTGTATCTAGGGGAAGGACAGTACTAGTAGTTTACTGGTAGCAGTACAGTACAATCCATGTTTTGTGTACCAAAGAATATCTATTTAATTCCCAACATCTCCAGCTGAAATGATCTGATAGCAGGGACAAAAAATTATCTCCCCAAAGTTCTAGAGATTTATTTCATCTAGAAATGTTTTTTTGACCGAGGAAATCAACTGCTTAATATACAGCTGGATATGAGTGGACTTCTGAAATTGTCTTCCAAATATGTAGAAAGGGAAATTTGGCAAAAGTTTTCACTTAATTTATGCAGCATATGAAAGAATTCTCAAAAAGAAAAAAAAGAAAAAAGAAAACCACCTCGTATAAGCAAGGCTTCCTCCGAGGCGACATAAAATTCCCAATGTGGGACTTGCTAACATGACTTTTTTCTTGAGCTTTAACTGAAGCATGGGAAGTATGGAATGCTGCAGATCCCTGGAGATCTTAACTGTCTTGTAATTTTTTAAAAAAAATCAAAGTCCATTACATTCTACCCTTGAGAATTTCTGTGTAATTGCGCTTCCTACGAAAGAAATTCTGAAGCAAAAGCCTCAATCAATTTTCATGAGAACTGGTAGAAAAAAAGAGTAAGAAAATGCCTCTTCCCAGCAATGACATGATTTAAATATGTATCCTTTCTCAGCAGTGATGTGCAGTGAGCTTCATGGCCGGTGAGGCAAGCGCAAAAGCCCCGCTGAAGCCCCAGCACAGCTTTAAGATTTGTGGACCTCAACTCCCAGAATTCCTCCTGCAGTCATGTTGCAATGATGTCATCTGCATGGATCGGCTCCACTTCGCTTTATTCACTGGGGGAGGGCTGCCGCTGAAGATGCCAGCGAGCCCCCGCCGCCACCAGAATAACTGCTGCTGTCTCCTCCTCCTCCTCCAACAGCACCATCACATTTGCTGCCCGGCGCTACAGCCTTTTTTCCCGCTCCCGCTCCCTCCCGCAGACTCATGGCTCCTCAAAAGCACGGCGGCGGAGGAGGGGGCAGGGGTAATGCGGAGCCCAGCTCAGGTGCTCCGAGCGAAGGGGGAGATGCCACTGCCATGGGCGGGGGCGCCGGTGGGACCTTTGCTGGCTTCACCTCAGCTGCAGTGTCGGGCGGCAAATCCGGCAGTGCTGTTGGAGGAGGAGGAGGTGGCAGCAGATATTCCGGTGGCAGCGGGGGCTTGAGGCTTCACTTCAGCCGCAGTGCCGGGCGCAAGAGGCTAAGACTGGCTGCCCACAAAGGACCTCCCCGGGCTTGCTTTGCTGAGCATGGGATGACTGAGGCTAGTTTGAGGCTAGTTTGAGTGGGCGCAGCTGGCGCAAACTACCGTCAGTCGCCCCGCACTCATCAAAACAAGTCTGGGGAGGTCCTTTGAGGGCAGCCAGTCTTAGCAATTACTAATTACTAATTCTTTTTAATGTGAATTCGAGTCTCCCCCAAACTGATTGCCTCTGGCATAGAAGCAGCCATCCTTCCGAGTACATCTCGCTATTCCAAGCTAAGCAAAAAACAAAAACAAAAAACCCACCATGCGTTTTTGAGCAAGCCCAACGGGAAAAGCAACCGCCGGCCTAACGGTTCATCCATTTGCAGTCGATCACCATTTACAATATACCTTGTCAGCTGACACCGACAAAACGCTGTTTAATGGTTTGCCCAGGCAGGGAGGGAAATACGATGCGCCCCACCGGATTACAGCAACGCATTTCAAAAACAGCAAAACCTCACTTTGGAGCTTAAAGTGGACTAACCTCTCGCTTTGCCATGACTATTCCTTTAAAATATGTGAAATATCACGTTTTGGAATGGGCAGCTGTAACAAAAAATTAAAAACAGTTATCAGACAATGGAAATACCAATACACTGAACAAAGGACGTAGCGAAATATAAAGAATGCAAGAGAGAAACACGCATCCTTTTAAAGTCCCCAAACGCCAGGCACATTAACCCAAGAAGAAGTGGTCCCAACGGTGCTTTTTTTTCCAAAAGGTGAATTGACTTTCTTGGGGTATTTCCCCCCCCCCTTTGAAAACGTTTTGCTTCTCATCCATGAAGTTCGGTTCTTCTATCCTCTTGCATGAGAAGAGAAACATCTGAAAAGGGGGGGGGGAACCCAAGAAAGTCTACTCACCTTTGGAAAAAGTGCAAATCTGAATGATTGAGAACCTCTCTGTAGGCATAATGGTAAAAGGTTGGAAAAACCAAAGAAACTTTACTTGCATGCTGGAGAGTTGAACTTGCTCGGAGCATGAACTTTTCCAACACAGGCGCGTTTTACAAGCAAGGCTCCTGCTGCTAGATTGCGCAGTCACTCAACTGCAAGGCATGATTCGCTGCTCCCATATGAGGAGGCGGGAGAATCACGTGCCTCCTTTGCATATGAAATTTTTCACTTTTTAATCCTTGCTTAACTCTTAAAAGGTGAAAAATTCCTTATGCAAAGGAGGCCCATAGTTCTCTAGCCTCCCCCTACAGTTAACACTAAGCAGACTCAAAGTCACTGTGACTTGGAGCCTGGCAGCAACTACCTGGCCTTTTTAATTATTTTAAAAAATTCTTTCCTTTTCCTTGCTTGACTGGTGAGGCCCCGCCTCCCCTGCCTCCAGTGACTGCACGTCCCTGTTTCTCAGCTATGTTGTTTGGAAATTGCTTGATACAAATATGCAAATGCTTGCCCAGCACTGAGCTAGCCTAGCATCTGCTAAAATCTATATCTATCTACATCATCTATATCTATACCTGTATCTAGCCTAGCACTGAGTTAGGCTCAACCTTATGCAAGTCCTGTTCTGATCAGAAGTGGGAATTCAGCTGCTTTGGACCAGTTCTCGCGAACCGGTAATGGAAATTTGGAGTAATTTGGAGAACCAGCAAATACCAACTTTGACTGGTCCCGCCTTCCTGCCCCTGCCATTACCTGTCCTATATTCCCTTGTTTTTTTAGCTCACCTGGATAGCCACGCCTCAACTGAGCTAAACAACAGCTCAGCTTATCAGTGCTGACATTGAGGGCAGTTTTTAAGTGCTGTGCACGTGCGCAAAGCGCTCTCTCATAGAACCGGAAGGAAAAGATTTGGAATTCCACCACTGGTCCTGATACATTTGTTTGCATTCTTAGTAAATTTCCATTCACAAAGGCAAAAGTGTTGGATGACTTATGTAAGAAAATAGCCAACTAAGGCTCTTTTCTCCTTTTCTGACCTTTACAGCTCAACAGTAATGTCTCACTTTGAGCCGTCTAGCCACAGGGAGAAAGATCTTTCCACCTAAAAATATGAAGGAATCCATGCCAGCACAACACTACAGTTTAAGGTACACTGAACAGAAGATAAGAGAGATAAGGAAGCAACGAAGTGAGAAAGCAGTGAAGAACAAAATACAAAAATATTTTAAATCAGACTGTAGCCTAACTAGATTTATTTTTACTAATTTAAACTTTTCTGCCCCAAGTGATCTTCATTTGTAGTTATTTATTCTGCTGCATCTTAATGATCTTAGAATAAGTTTAGCTAAGAAAGAAATGATGGAGAGCAAACGAAGAAGGTGATAGCATATTGCCTGATTCTATGCCAATCCATTGAGGTGATATTGATTGGCAGCTATTCTTATACTTAATGGGCAACAGTACACATATGCAGTAGATAGAAGCTTAAAGAGTGACAAGGTTGTGATGAAGTTTTTCTCTCAAACTGTCTTGAATAGCTGAGTAGTAATATTGGTTGAGATTAATTGGATATAGTATTTTATAACCATGGTAGATAAACAAAGAATAGAGGTCTTGATATTGTTATATAAAAATAATTTAATAACTATAAAAGTAGAGGACAAAACAGGTAGCTAGTTATAGCTTTAGAATATTTTTGAATCCATTACAGAGCAAGACTGTAATGTAATAGAGATATCCAAAACTAGCACAAAAAATGTAGAAAAAATCTTGTCTAAATTTGCAGTCGCCAGATCTGTTGGATAATAATTTCCTTAATTCTCCAGAGAGCACAGTCTTTGGTTACATTATCTGATGATGATGAAATTGAATACCACATATCTGGAGGAGACATTAACATGTATTTTGTAACAATGCATGTTTAGGGACAGAACAGGGTCATAAACCTAATAATGGTCACATTTAAAGAGTAGTTGATTCCACAATAAATGTTCAAGAAGAAATATATCATATACATTTCTCTGAAGAAAAGGACAATCCAGTTATTAGAAGACAAGCTATTTTCTATATGAGAATATCAATTTCATCGAGTCAAATGTTATAAAGTTATTGCAGCTAATTTTCTACTAGTGATGAGATGATACCAACTACTGAATATGTAAGTGCATAGTAGCCACCATGTCCTTACAAAACATGGCATATTTTCCTTCCTTATCCATTCGCTAATAACTAGTAGAGCAAATTAATTCCAATATCATTTTCTTCTATTCCTACTCATTTATTCAATTTTTGAACAGAAAAAAAATACAAAATGATCTGATTCTTATTTCCAGAAAAATAAATTATTGGATTTATTTTTTGTAAACCTTTCATTATGATGGAGCTTTTAATTTTGTCTAGAATTGCTGTTCTATGCCTAGATCAATGAACTATATCCTGAAGACAGTTATTTAATGAAGTATCTCCATATCCTAACCTGACTCCTGGCTGCAAAAACCTTGTAAAAATTTCCTTTCGAGCAAAGTTTTTCTGAATTCAACAACAATCTTGATAATCATTTCCTTCAAGAAATGCTTAACAAGAGAGCATTTGATATTTGGTAAATCAAAGAGTCTGCCACTGATATGACCTTACTGTGTATAAAACATGAACTTTGTTCACTGGAAGCCTTTCTTAATAGCAAAGCAATTTCACAATTGGGAGGAAAAGTTATACTAACAATATTGTGTATTCTTGCTAGATTCTACCATTTAGCATAGCAAATGGGTAAAAAAGGGTGAAATATATAACGATTGGGGTGAAGTCAGCAGAAATGATTATATTTTTCTATCTTGTTTTAAGTTTCCACACATATATGTTGTGGCTAGTAAATGTTCAGTATATGCAATAATTTTTAAATAATCTGTATAAATGTTTCCAATTATGAGGTTTTTTTACTTACTAAAAATAGTGGCTAATTATCTAGCTAGTTATCTTTCTGGCAAAATCATGCAGTTCTGAGTCAATTTAGATTTAGATTTAGTATATTAGACTATATTGAATATGTTATTTCATTTTGCAAGAGAACAGTTTATTCTAATATTTTTGTCTATTAAGACTTCCAAGTGTTTTTTTTTTTTGTTTTTTTTTAACTTATTAGATCTAACTGCAGCAATGCTTTCTGTTTCAGTTCTTGACTCTCCCTCCTACTTTGTTCTTGGTCATAAAGTTATTACTATATATTCTGGTTTATCCCAGGCTGCTTTCAGAATATTCAACCCTGGAAAATTTATACAGGTGAATTGAGTTGAATTTTGGAGGTTTCACAATGTAAGGTTAACTTTAACAAATGCTTCAGAACATTCAATTTGACAGAGGAGAACGGTCTAGAAAATTGTACAAGATTCAAGAGGGAATGTCAGTATTTCCTGGTACATAGAATTTCTTTTTCTTCTACAGCTAGTCCTTGATTTATGACTACAACTAAGACTGGAACCTCTATCACTAAATGATCTGATCATTGAGTTTGCCTGATTTTATGACCTATGTCATAGTCATTAAGCAAATCACTCTGGTTATTAAGTGTATCTAACTTTCCCATTTACTTTGTTTGTCAATAGCCCCATAGGAAGATCCCAAATGGTGATCACATGACCCAGAGATATGCAACTGTCATAAATAAATGTCAGTTGCCAAGCTGGTTTGATCACCTTTTTCAGCTGGCTACTACGCGGAGGAGAGCCTTTTCAGTGGCAGCTCCGACCCTCTGGAACGATCTCCCCGTGGAGATTCATACCCTCATCACCCTTCAGACCTTCCGCGCAGCCCTCAAGAACTGGCTATCCTGCCAGGCCTGGGGGTAAAGATTTGATCCGCCCCCACCCGAATGTTGGATGAATGTTGTTTACTTTTTAATTATGTGTTATGTTATATGTTATTGTCTGTATCCCCCTCCCTATAAGTTGTTAGCCGCCCTGAGTCCCCTCAGGGAAAAGGGCGGCCTATAAATAAACTTATTCAATTCAATTCAATTCAATTCAGTACCATCTGAATCTGTGTACCTTTGAAAAGAAGTTACACAAATAGTTGTACTGTAAGTCTACTCTGCTCATATCCTTATTATTTACTGAAAAACATTCAAAGTCATACTGTGATTTCAATGAAACATATGGTGAGACAAAAGGATCCATGGTAGCAGTAATTCAAAGATTAATGATCCTTCTCCTATTTAATTCTTTGTATAAAAGAAAATAACGGAGACTATCCATTTTAGCCTTAAAGTCCATCATTACATTTTTATTTATTTATGTTCAATTTATTTTCATACAAAATCATATTGCTAAATCACAGACACATATATTTAGCTTTTTGATCATCTAGATTTTGGGGACTTCATGCTTCAGAACACAGCATTGTATTTAGATGGCAGCAGAGAGCCATTTCTTACAGCTATTGCAGTGAACATCTTCTTCAGTCTAATGCCACTAGACATGATAGGGAATTCTGGAAGACAAAGTTCATTCCAAATTAGAAGTTCAAATTAAGTAATCATCAAAAGGAAGTAATCATCCTTTTCATGGAATCCTAAAGTGTGTCAGCTTCAGAATGCATATCTCACAAAGACTGTCCTAGTATCAAAACTGCAATGTTTCTTGGTACTAGAAAATCATGCTTTCATTCATCATAATTTTTAAACGTGCACATATTTTGAAATTCAGTAATTAATTTATAGTTTATATTGCATTTAGTTTGACTGCATGTTATCATGAAATTATACACAAAATGAATGTTGGCATAAAACTGTTTTAAATAAAATTGAAATATACAAGTTTTATTAGTTAAATATAACAAAACACTTAACAGTTTTTTTCCAACCTGATGTAAGTCCACTGGATATTTGGTCTACAACTCACAGGATTAGATTTGGCCAATTCTTATTAACTATTGGATATATGCCAAGAATCACCTATCCAAAAAGATTGAGAAATTTTTTTTCTAAAAACAAAGTGAAGACTATCAAAGGCGCATGAAATCATAGGGATGAGACATGGTTTTTAGCCCAAAACTGTTAAGAGATAAATTCTGATAGACAACTTTTTTTCCAGGAAATGGCTGGTTTTCTCTGTTGTTAATTTTCTCCTTCAGTAGATGGAGGAAAAAATCAAGATGATTGTTAGATAAGCTCCCCGTTGGGAGAGCAAGTACATTCAGAGAAGCGTTGTGAGAGTTATGTTGGAGAACACACAAACCAACATACAGATACACTGCAGTTTAAATAGGCTTTTACTTTCGTGGAAATACAGGTATCAGAGTCCATTAAACAGTCCAAGTCATACACGGTTAAGACAGTCAGTCATCAATGTTTTTCAGTTAAGGGATAATCCAAATAACATAGTCCATAATCATACAAACAGTCCGGTACACAAAGTTTGCTAGCAGTTGCAAAACTTACAATAGCGCACGCTGATCACGGCACCTCTAACAGACAGCTTCCAAAACACTCAGATCAGATCAGATCAGCATCTAACTGTGATTCTGGCTCCATCTTATGGCCAATTGAGGAAACAGCAACCAATCACATTGACAGCATGGTTTAAAGAAACAGGTATAGCATTGTTACATGATTTATATATTGCCAACACAACTGTTAGATTATATTCCTAACATTCTCCCCTTTGGGTAGGACAATATATAAATCTTACAATCTTAAGCCGTATTCCTCGCAACAACATTTATGCTTTATATTACCACCCTTCAGGCTTTCCGCAAAGCCGTCAAGACCTGGCTGTTCCGGCAGGCCTGGGGCTGATGAGTTCTCAGCCCCACTCGAATTGTTGATTGTTGTGTAGTTTTTAATTTGTCTTTGTATCCAGTTTGTCTCATTTGTTTTTGTAGTGCCCCCTTCCCCCCGGGAATAGGGCGGCATACAAGTATAATAAATACAAATACAATACAAATACCTTGGGCCTTAGTAAAATGATCTGCAATGTTATGTTCAGACATGCAGTACTCCAGTGAAACTAATTTACCATTCACACTTTGCCTTACATTTAGATATCTTAGATCAGTGTGTTTTGACCTAGTTTTTACAGCAAGATTGGATGCCATCTGAATTGCTGCTTGATTGTCTTCATAAACAAAACAGGCTCTTGTATGTCAATCCCCATGTCAAGTAGGAGTTGTTTATGAGAAACCAAATCCGTACATAATAATGACAAACATGAGAATTCAGCCTCCATAGTTGATAGACGTGAATGTTTTTGTCTAATAGACCGCCATCCAATTAGTGCTTTACCCAGGAATACAACAAACCCTGATGTTGATTTCCGTGTAGACACATCTGTAGCAAAACTTTCATCAGCATATGCAGTTAAGCTCAGATCATCCTTAGGTTCTAAATACAATGCATACTGCATCGTTTGCTTAAGATATCTTAATATCCTCTTAGCAGCTTGCCAGTACCTTTCAGTAGGTTCAGCATTAAACCTGGCTAATTGATTAAAACTATATGCTATGTCGGGCCTTGACCAATTACTCAGATACAATAAGCTACCAATTAATGATTGATAAATATCTTTATCAAAAACAGGGCTTTTTATATCATCATGGCTAAATTCTTGACCCATTGGAGTTTTAGCCAGTTTACACAGTTCCATTCTAAACATTCTGAGTATCTGGTTAATCTTCTCAGTTTGTGAGATTTTGTATCCTCCCCTAGTTTTATCTATTTTTAAAACAAGATATTGCCTAATCTCACTGAGATGTTTTATACTGAACTGTGTCCTTAACAGTGTTATAAGCCTCATAGCTTCTTGCTCAGTTTTAGTGATTAATGCTATGTCATCAGTGAACAATAGCAACAATGAAATCACACCATTACTTTCTTTCTTAAACAAACATGGATCAGCCATTCCAGCTTTGAAACCTAGCTTAGTTAACTCTTTAACTATACATTGATTCCACTCATATCTTGATTGCTTCAAGCCATAAAGACTCTTTTTCAATCTCCAGCAATCAGTTTTACTATCAGTTTTGAATCCTGCAGGCTTCTGTAAATATATAGTAAGTTGCAACGGTGCATGAAGATATGCTGTCTCTATATCTAAATGATTAACTATATATTCATTCTTAGCTGCCCACACTAATGCTGCACGTAACGTTGTAGCCTTTAAACTAGGTGCAAAGATCTCATCATAGTCATTGGCTGACTGAGTAAACCCTTATGCAACTAACCTGGCTTTATGGGTTACAGTCCCATCTACACTATTTTTAATTTTGAAAATCCATTTACAACCAATGGCATGTTTACCTGGTGGTAACTTTACATTTTCATATACTTCTAACTTTTGCAATGGTTTTAATTCCTTTTTCATTTCATCGTTCCAAGCTTTCTGTTCCTCAGTTGGATATAGAGTTAATTCTTGGTAATTAGCAGGAACCTTATTTGCCTGACATGCTATAGACACCTGATACCTGTCAGGTGGTCTCATTACACAGGTTGAACATCTAGGTATTTCAGGACTCACCAGCGGACTCTCCTGTATAACCTGCTCTTGTTCTTCCTGCAACTGTACTTCTTCCTTAATTTCTTTACTTACTGGTTTTACTACCTCATCATCAGGGACTACCTGGGTGTCGATAATTACATCATCAGTTGTTTCTAATTTATTCCATAACTATAGAGCTCTATAAACCTAGCACTAGCACTTCAGTAAACCTTAGTTGTGCCTTTCTCCCAAAACCTAAATGATCTATAATTCGCCTCATATCCTACAAAAAATAACTGACGAGCTCTATGTTGCCCTTTCAGTCTCACTTGTGATGGTATATGCACCCATGCTGGGGCTCCGAATGTATGTATGTAACTCAAATCTGGTTTTCTGCCATGCCACCTAGTGAACGGCAATTCACCGGTTGTTGTATTCACCACATTATTTAAAACATGGTTACTACACATCATAGCTTCACCCCAAAGTGTTTTTGGCAAACCTGAATCAGCTATCATAGTTCGAGTCATGGCCTGTAATGTTTGCCCGCTTTGTTCTACAAATGAGTTATGTTGTGGCCTATAAGGAGCAGAACGTTTGTGCTCGATTCCAGCTGTTTTTAACACTGTTTGGAATTTATAATTGGTAAACTCCATCCCATTATCAGTAACTACAGTAATAACCTTGGTAATAATCTTTCTTTCGGCAAACCTCAGCCAACTTAGACTTGCCTCAAAGTAGAAGGGAAGACTTAGTTGGGGAAGTAGCAGAAATACTGAGGAAAACTGACCATCTAAAACAGGAGTTCAAGATTTTAAGGGAAACTAAAGCTAAACATAATTATTCTGTGAGCTTGACATCATTTAAAAAAAAAGAAATTTGAAAAATCATTGCAACAGTTAATTAAAGAAGATGACTGAAGAAACTGCACGGTTGTCTTCTTCACCAACAACAATAAAACAATAGCTCTTCTTTCATAACAACAAAAATGTATTCCACCAGAAATTGTGAAGAGTTGGATGTGTTATAATGAAGGTTAAACAGCCCTATGCCTGGGATACTTTATCTCTTTGAGCTTGTTTTCAGTGCACTGATGATGTTACCTAGTATGGGTAATGAAATGTCTGCAACAAGACAACCAAATTCAGAGAACATCAAGGACCCTTCATTTCAACCCTAAGCTACAAATATCCTCTATCGACAATTTATTTGGGCTTGGGGTCTAAACAATTTGGGCTTCAGGGTCTAAACAATCCCTTCCAACTCAGTGATTCCTTGATTCTGTATCTACAAAGATATTTATACATCTAAAGGTAAAAGTTCCTCTCACACATATCTATGTGTCAGTTGTTCCTGCCTCTAGAGGGTGGTACTCATCTCCGTTTCAAAGCCAAAGAGCCAGCACTGTCCAAAAGATGTCTCCGTGATCATGTGGCCGGCATGACTAAACGTCAAAGGTGCACAGAACACTGTTACCTTCGCACCAAAGATGGTTCCTATTTTTTCTACTTACATTTTTACATGCTTTAGAACTGCTAGGTTGACAGAAGCTGAGACAAGTAAGAGGAGCTCACTCTGTTACACAGCGCTAGGGATTCGAACCGCCAAACTACCGATTTTTTTCATCTACAAGCTCAGTGTCTTAGCCACTGAGCCACCGTGTCCCTATTTATACATCTACATGAAAGTAATTTTGTTTCTCCATTTACTCATATTTGATTAATTAGAATAACTTCTAAAGCAATTAAATCTATATTTTTTCCTTTTTAATATTTATTTGTATTGGAAAATCTGTACCCTTTATGTCCTGAGTCAGCATAGGATTTTAAGGACTTCTTGTACCCCTTCCAGAGAACAGATTTGCCAAATGTTAGAAAGAAGTTTACATAGTTCCTATTTTACAAGCAGTTTTAAAAAGGCACACTCCTGATAATGACAACTTCAGAATGCTCAAGTCTTCAATCCAAGTCTAATCCCCATTGGTGACCATCATTCTGCCTCTTCATTACTTCAGTCTTGTTTTTATGCAATTAGCTCACCTCTTAATTAGCTTCTCCCTTGTGTAGAGACAAATGCACACACTTTATTGGTTGGCAGAAGAGATAGGGAAATGGGGACAGGATTGAGTTTCTGATACTTTTCCTCAGAAACTACATTGGCTAAAAGAAAAACCCAACATATTCTAATCCTCAAAATGATTTTTAAGAGTCATTTTAAAAACTCTGAGGTATCCTTGTCTCATGGGAATAAATCCATCAGATTAACAAAATCATATTAGAGACATAAAAATAAAAGATTTATTTATTTATTTATTTATTTATTTATTTATTTGTTTGTTTGTTTGTTTGTTTGTTTGTTTGTTTGTTTGTACGATTTATAGGCCGCCCAATCCCAGAGGACTCCGAGTGGCTTACAACGAAGGAAAAAAAGAAATAATAAGAAAATGAAAATAAAAACAGGTTAAAATCAACAGACATACATTCCTTATGATCGGGGCTGGACCTCAACAATGAGGTCAACAGCCCCAGGCCTGCTGGAATAGCCAGGTTTTAACAGCTTTTCTAAATGACCTGATACAAATTTTGCACATTTTCATGAAGAACAATTTTGTGCATTATATATTCTTCATCCTACAGTATGCTTTGTGGGTGAATTTGAGTAACCATATGGAAACCAAAAATATGTTTGTGCTGGCAATAAACTTATCATTTGAGGTCAAGGGCATTCTAAAGATTAGCTGCAAGCAAGATCAGAGATGCCAAACAACTATATTGTGTCAAAGCAGAGAACAAATTGATACATAAACATGCTTTCTATAACTATAATAATTTCACAATGTTAAAAAATATATCACTATTTAAGCAAATTGAATAACCTGAAATATATAAAGCCTGAACTATATCAATATTGACCTAAAAATTAGAATATGTGAGAAATCCTTACTGTTGGGATATTTTGATTTTTTTAAGACCAAATGACTGAACTAATATGCACACAGACAAAGAATCAAATAAAAAGACAAAAATGTGAAATTGTTTATATAATTAGATCTATAATTAGGCCTAGGAATCAGGGGCCACTTTTTCCCAGTCATCAAAAAGAAAGAAAAAGTAAAACGGGAATCAAAGCACAAACATTGTCCAAACCTTTTGTCCCTGATTCACCACACTAAGAGGCAAACCTTTTAAACAAATCTCAGAGGGCCAAGGATTTTGAGCCACTCTGCAAAGCTTTCAAATGAACTACCGGGCCTTTTCTCTTTGGCAAAGTCTTGAGGGGCTTGTGCATCTGCCAATCTGTAGTTTGCCTCTGGCTAGAAGAACATGATTTGAAGGGATATGGATAAAACTGTAGAGATCAACGGCTTTGTCTGTTTGCTTATTTGTTTGTGTAAATATCAGGATCACTTTAGCCCAATAGCAAAAGTATCTTAAAAGTTAGCAACCAGGACCTTGTCCTATTATGAGAGACTTATAACAGATTACATACAACAAACAAAATATTCAAATCTAAAAAGCTAATGACATGAAGACTGACAGTGACAAATGGATTAACTATAAATGTGATTTTTCTAATCAGATTCCTGCTAAATATTGTCACTAGTCCCAGCTAGCATATCAACAGTCTCAATCCATCTAGAAAGCAATAGATTGAGGTATAATTCAAAATTAAGTACAGAAAGGTGTGTTTCATTCTAAGCAACAGAAAGGTTAGAGAAAATGGTATGGAAGTGTTGCAGATGTACTCTTTTACAATCCAGAACATGATTTCTCGTTTGTTTGTTTTTTGCTGGCACTAAAATTTGTAAGTAGGTTTCATAGATTCTTAGGGCTGGTAGGGACTTTGGAGGCCTTCTAGTATAACTCCTGTCCAGGGCAAGAGTACTTATTCCATCCCAGACAAATGGTTGTCCAATCTTTTCTTGAAACCCACCATTGATAAAATACCCACAATTTTTAGGAGACAAACTGTTCATTGATTAATTGTTCTCACAGTTAGTGAGAATTTCTAGGAAATTCTGAGGAAATTTCTCCTTAGTTCCAGTTATTTAATTTGAATAACTGATAGTGGGTTTCTGAGAGTTAGCAGAATTTTTGCTGGTTCAGAAGTCATAACATGAATGCAATAAGATAAAATTAGAAGTATAAGAAAATATCTAAGAACTTATATTCTGTTTTTTTAATATTCAAGAAAGATAAGCAGAAGTACCAATATCCGTGCCCTCCCCTACATAATATAATCAAGAACTAACAAAATCCTATTTAAAGGATTTCTGATATGATCACCCCTTACACAAGTAGCTCCACACCTGAAATGTTGCTCCTAACACATTAGTGAAAAAAATTATAACCTGCCCCCACATTCACACAACACTGGTTACAGCTATGTCAATGAGATATCTCCCAAATCAATGGAAACTAACCATGTGAACTAAATGCCAAAAATGATTGCTCGTCTGATTCTAATCATTCCAACTGTTAATTGTAAGCTACTTTGAAAATGTCTGTTACTATCCCTATTTATCTCTGGCAGATTCATTCCTAGATTATTTGTCTTATACTCTTCTTTTTCATATACTTTGAACCATAAGCCTCAAAAGGGCATTGATTTACTAGAATGAATTAACAATGTATTCCATTTACTCACTTAATTCCTTTGACTGAAAATGTACAACAGACTACTGTATAAAACATAACATTTTATAACGTATGTGTATGACTTTATTAACTATTAAGCTTATTTTTAAATCAGGAGTACTTATTTAATATAGGAGGTGAGAAACCTATGGTTTCCCAGCAGTCGCTGAACTGTCCAACTGAGCAGCTACAAATGGTGAAGATTTCTAAGAGTTGGAGTTCAGCAAAATTTCCCTAATCCTCCTTCCCTGACAGAAATTGTATATTATCATATTTAACTATTGCAATTGTATTGTTCATCCTAGGCCTTGCCAGGAAAATTGGAACACAGCAAGGGAAAGCCTTCGGTATCTTCAAACTCTTTGAAAAAGATGATAACCCGGACAAATGGTTTCAAAAAATCTGGGGCTTCAATATTCTCTCTGGGAAAAATATATCATGGAGAAAATTAATCCTGCAATATTGCATTTCTATCTAGATAAGTATGAAGCCCATTCTGTGACATGGTGACATTAAGTGGTAAGTGATGTAAGAAGTATGCATTGGAAAGGTTAAACATCAAGCAGGGGCAAATGCAAACAGGCAATTTTCAGTTTTACCTCTTTAAATCAACAAGAGAGAGTTGTAGCTGACACATACAGCTTCTGCTTGCCCTTTATCATGTATGTGTTTCACCTCAAAAACTGTCAGCGACTTGTCAGAATCAATCAGAAAATCTTATGCTGTTCTGCAGTGATGTACAAGGTTAGACAGCAGAACACCAAATTTCTGGTAGTATATGTCAAGAACCATATGAAAACAGATGTCCTCATTATTCCAATGCTTGGGCGCAAAGGGACATTGACCCTACCTTTCTGACCCATATTTGGCAGCAATAAGAGTTGTATAAAGAAATTAAGAAAAAATGATGCATTCATCAAAACAAAAGAAGGTCAATGCATTATTTCACTTACAAAGAAATTACATTCATCTTTCCATGGTTATCTTATCAGAAATCACAGTTAGCTTCCATGTCTCTAAATATCCTTGATAAAATTAGTGATTATACTTTGGGAGCAAAAAAAAATCATCATGGAAAATAATATCCTGGTTGATCTAAGAAGAAAAGTGAAAGCTTTCTTTCTTACTCATAATTTTACAATACATTGTTTAAGAATAAATTCTTGGAACATTTGCTTTGAAAAATGGGAGAAAAGACTTTTTCTTCAAGTTGCTAGTGAAGGGCAAATTGGATTTTCTATAAAGATCCAGCTATGCCATCCCATTCTATTCCTTAGTTGAATGGATAAACTATCTACATAATTTTGATAAATGTGGTATATGCTGCAGATATCTCTGGGAAATGGATCAGATAAATAGTAACGACAGAATGACATGCCCAAAAGCAGTAGCCTTTTTGGCCAGCAAATTTAGTTTATGATAAATGAAAATGGAAAAATGTATCCAGGTGTTTGGGAACTACACATAGAAAGCCAAAGGAGAGCTCATGGCTCTTGTGGAGTAGTCCTGGATAGTATTAGAAGTAGGAAGTATGCAAGCACACACTGTTATACAATATGCCAAGTAACCCCTTTGGCAAAATGCAGTCTCAACATAGGTCATTTCAACAAAGATATTCTACTTTGACTCCAGATAACATACAATCCAAAAGTACAAAAGTAAAGAATCAAGCAAAAAGGTAAATATAAAATGCAACTACCCAAACTAAACATTACAGTAGTATATTTATTTCCTGGAAAATTGAGAATTAAATTGCAATTCTGAAAGCTCATATAAAATATATGCAACTGTGTGAATCAGGAAATAGATTTTCCCGTTTGTGTGTGTTTGTGTGTGTGTGTGTGTGTGTGTGTGTGTGTGAGAGAGAGAGAGAGAGAGAGAGAGAGAGAGAGAGAGAGAGAGAGAGGAAAAAGGACTTGCAGCTATGGAGATGTAGAAAAATAACCACAATAATTAGTTCTACTTTTAGTATTGTTTATGCTATATTTAAAATGTCAATATTCCAATATCTTTAACTAGAGTCTTAAACAAGCTCATCCATTATCTAATTTTGTTGCTTACTCCACCTCCAGCCATTGAAAATTTCTTGAGTAATTTTAGATCAGTCACCCTACCACAATTCAATCTACCATACAAGTTTATTGCAGTGGAAAAAATAGGAAGAAAGATTACTATGTATATACTTTTATTTCTGGAATGAATGGTGGGTTAAAATTCTAATAATAAAATTCATAAGAATAAAAAGGGGCAAAAAGAAGCCTCTGATAGATCATTGAGCATAGTGTAAAAAGTAGAGGAGACAGCTATGCAGCATTGTCTCATGCTATGTTCACTTGTACTTTGATCATCTGGGATGAAACATCAGTTTCATATCTATCTATTCAGCCAACTTTCAACCATCTTAAAATCTGAGGATAAAATTCCAAAGAAAAGTATAAGGAAAAAATAATGGTGAAAATTGCAGCCTGATGATTTTCATAGTAATCCCCTTTGTATATCCAAACAGGAAATAACTTTTGTTTTAGTTCTGTTTTATGGACAAAGATATCCAAAAGCCTTCTTCAACTGATGTCAAAAATTGATCATGAATATAGTAAGATATATGAGTGAATCCGATGTATGAATGAATCAGAGGTTATATGGCAACAGTCAGTGTCACATAAAATGCTTCATTTATTTTCAACAAAGTAATATTCCACTGGCACCTGGGGTCCAGGCCGACACTTCCCTTGGCACTCATTAGTCTCCCATTCTTCACTTAGAGGTTTTTTTTAAAAAAATCCTTTTAATTAAAAATAACTAAATAAATAGGAAGTTGAATTCTGCAAATTCTACTGATAGTTTCCTCTCATCACCATATCACACAAAAGGTAAAACAGTAAAATAAAAATTAGTAAGCTGGCGTGTTTATGCCAGTCAGGAAGTGAACAGAAAGCAAAAATAGATAAATCACTAGTCAATTTAATCCTATTCTTTTCTGGTGGATTACTGGCAGACAGCTGCAAAGCCCCAGAGCTTTGCAAACCTACCACCATGTCCTTTCAGAACCTGAAGTTAAAGTGTTGGAAGAAATGGTAAAGCAAGAGTAACCAACCAACAGAAGGTTAATGGAGAACCTCTAATGCCATCACTCTGAAACATGCCAACTTTTCAAGCACAATTATATCACTGTTGAGCTGGAAGTAAATTAGTTTGTTTCTATAAAACAGCTGAAGCCATCAGAATATAGAAGTCCAGTTCTGCTTTTAAAGTAGCTCACTGTTGTTGTGGAGAAGACTATTCTGTTTGCCTTCCTGTTCTACATAATCGATTCAATCCAAGAGACAAGCAAAGCTGATCAGCAGTAGCAGTGCCAGAACTACCAAATCTACCACTGAAACAGTAAGTTGCCCTTCAGGTTTCTTACTATGATAAGATCAGACTCAGTATCCTAATAGGCTACTGTCTATGCCACTCTTTTTCCCCACTTGCTATGCTCATTGGTACCATCACTAAAGTGATTAGACTAATTCTGTCTAAAAATAACAGATTCTGGCAATGATTAAATGGTGCATCCTCATATTTACATCGTTAAGCTCTTACCAAAGGCAAAACAATTACACTTCTGTAAAACATCAAAACATGTCTTTGAGCAAAATCAATAATCCAACAGCCAGGCATTATGAAGTTAATAGTCTATCAAGACATTAACAGTGTTGACTCCTGAAGAGAAGTTGAGAATTTTAAAAGACAAAACAATGTTTATCAAATGGGACAGATTGCTGCTTGTCTGACCAACTTAGTTGTGTGACAGAGCTATGAGCTGCCTTTGGGTTCACAAGTCCTTCAAACCAAAGATTCATGCTAATAGAAAGCTTTTTCAGTGGAAAGCTCCCAACAATCTGAGTTAAAGTTTTATTTATTGGCTTTGACCATCTACTTCTGTTATCAGCCATAAGGGCCCACACACTTCATCAACTCTCAACAATAGCCGCAAGCTTGGACAATCTGTCTTGTGTCTTCATTGGGGTAAAACTTCAATAGAGCAGCATCATTTAAAAAGCAACCCACGCATAAAATGGAAACTCATTAAAACAGACTTTTTCAAAAGGGGATACCCTACGCTCCAATTGAATTGAACTGTTTTTATTTCAAAGATGAAAGGTCCATTACCCAGCTACACATTCATGTGATCTTAGCTTAAGTGCTTTTTATTTGACTTAAAACCTTGGTTCCTTCCCATGTCTTTTTGAGGCTCTGAAAACATAATAGGAATTCAGTCTTAACTGCAGACAGTAAGACCTTTTATGTTTTTTTTTCCTTTCAATGACATCTCTTTTATCTGGGTGCCTGGAGAATGACGAGGGCTGCTTTCACATGTATTTGTACAGAATTTTTAAAGCCTTCTTTCACATTAAACAATTGTCCTCTAAGTAACAGAAGAGGCTGAACATAATACAGGTGTAGTCATTTGCATTATAGATGGAAGAGTGCGTAAGGAGTAAACGTCAAGCTATTCTAAAGGGTTATATGCAAACTGACTTGCAACTTACTCACCTTGAACTTATTATGAGGGTAATAATAATATAAAAAGCCACACAGAGTAAACTAAACTAGAACATGGAAACTATTTTTTTAGCACACAGCATGCAAGCTATCGAGAACAATCAAGGTTAATATTATTCTAAATGTATGTTGATGATTGAACACTAAATGAAATGAACTGTATTCTCAGTTTCTTATATTTACTGAATGTCAAGAAAAATTTGTTTAATATTGTACAACTGCACATTCCCTGACTCAGCTACCCAACATTTTGACACTAGAGAAAAAAATTATACATTCAATATAGCATACCTTTAAGGGGTTATAAATGCATAAATATAGGCATTCAAGACCACAATGGAACAGCAGCAGAATGGTTTATCACATTTATAGAAACAAGTCAGTAATACTGTTTTGAAGTAACTTAGAAACACAAAATGATAAATGTTATTATTGGATTATACTATAGTGTAAGTAATTATGATATTTATCAACTGTTCTTTTAATAAAAACATACCTAAATTGATAAGTTTCCTGAAGGAATGAGGCAGGAGGCTCCTGAGGTAAGTCAACAGCAGTTTATTAACAGATCTGTACAGCAGACAAGTTAGACAGGGAGCTCCCCCTGCTTGACAGCTGTTTATATGGAGGCCAATAGCTGCGTGTCTGACAGCCTGCGCTCAGACATGCCGCGCTTTAGCCAATCAGGCATGGCCTGGCTGTTGCTGGCTGTCAGGCATAGCTATGAGGACTAAACACCTCTTCCTCCCCAGTGAGGGCGCATGCGCCGGATGTGGCTCAGGCGTACTCATGTATGTAGGCGGGCTGGCAGCAGACATGCCCAGAATGGCTCAGTTTGAGAGGCGGCGCTGGAGAGGTAAGACATCCCCATAGTAGCTCCTCCCTGGAGGGAGTGGAGTTCCGGATGATGTCACCGAGGCTAGTCCAGACAATGGAACCACCGGAATAGGTAGGCCAGGCGGTGGGGGCGTGGCCTGAACAGGCGGGGAAATAAGCACTGGCCAGTAGGCAGCAAGGGCGTTGGACAGGCTTGACAATGAAAGGCCTAACTGGGAGGAACTGGGAATAGCGGGAACAGATTGAAATGGTGCGATGGGTTGCTGGGACACGGCAACTGGGTAGGGAAGGCCTGACCCGGGGAAGGCCATAAACGGAATGTTGGTTTGCGATGGCGCCGAGCCCGGGGTTGGCTGCAAGGCGACGGCAGCCGGTCTCTGTGTGTTGGATGGAGTGGAGGCTTCCGGAGGGTGGCGGTGCCTCAGTTGGTCCACATGTCGCCGCCACTCACTGCCATCAGGTGGGTGGACCCTGTGGGAACAGGGGCCAGTTATTTCAGTGACGGTGGCAGGCACCCACCGAGGGTCCCCAGTATAGTTCCTGGCCCATACCAAATCCCCCACCCAGAAGGAATGGGAAGGGGCCCCCAGGTTGCCATGCTGTGTCCCTAAATAGAGTGGATACAATCTATCCAGGGTGGTCTGCAGGCGCCGGCCCATCAGCAGCTCTGTGGGGCTTCCGCATGAGGGGGCAAGGAGTGGAATGCTGGGCCATAAGGTAAGCATCCACCCTTGCCTGCCAGTCGCCCCGGTCCATTCGGCCCAAAGCCTCCTTGGCCGATCGGCCCACCCTCGCCTCCCGGCCATTGCTGGCCGGATGGTAAGGGGCCACTGGAGCATGGCAGATTCCCTGGGCAGCCAGTAAATCCTGGAATTGCCGATGGTGAAACAGTCATCGCGGCGGCGCTGCTGACGGTGGGGTTGTTGGCTCCTCAGTTGGACAGGTGGGCCGTAGGAAGGCAGAGGTGACTCGGCCTGTGGAGGAGGTGGCAGGGTGGCCTGGCAGACTTGCGCCAGGTGCCCCTTCTTGTTGCAGTGGCGGCACACTGACGCTTTGAAGGGGCAGGATGCCCGGGCATGGTTGGCTCCACAACCAAGGCAGGCAGCGGCTGCCGCAGTGGCTCAGGTTTACAATTGCGGTTGCTGCTGAGGAGTGGCTCTCAGGCAGTCGACCTGGTCTTCATCGTCTGGGTCAAGCAGCGGGACTAGCTGGTCGATCAGGCAGGCTCACGGAGAAGGCAGCGGAGGCAGAGGCATGAATCTGGCCATCTCGATGGTCGACTGCTCTGACAGCTCCGCCGCCCTAGCCTCGTCAACTGCTTGAGGCAGGGTGATGTCCAGCTTAGTGAGCAGCCGCCGCTTGAGGCGAATGTCCCTCACGCCGCAAATGAATTGTTCGACCAAGTTGTCATCCAGGTCGGGAAACTCACATTGGATGGCAGCAACTCTGAGGGATTGAAGGAACTGACTGACTGATTCAGTTTCCTTCTGCACGCACTGGCGGAAGGCATAGCGGTGCGTTATTTTAGAGGGAGTTGGGGCATAATGATTTTTAAGTCCGGCCATTAGCTCGTCCAACTCAATTCGTAGACAGAGCAAAAAAAACCAATTGACTTGTCTGTCTTTGTTTAGGCTGTTGCTCAGGGCCTGTAGATCCCACCAGCTCGTTGCCAGTGATAAGTTCCCTGAAGGAATGAGGCAGGAGGCTCCTAAGGTAAGTCAACAGCAGTTTATTAACAGATCTGTATAGCAGACACGTTAGCGGTAGACAGGGACCTCTGCCTGCTTGACAGCTATTTATACGGAGCTGTCAAGCAGGGAGGCCAATAGCCGTGCGTCTGACAGCCCGCGCTCAGCCACGCTGCGCCTTAGACAATCAGGCGTGGCCTGGCTGTTGCTGGCTGTCAGTCGTAGCTATGAGGACTAAACATAAATGTCACTTGCATGTTATTACATTACTTAATTAATAACTTAAAATGAAACTGTCACCAAATACCTATGAAAGGAAATCTCACTTTGGCCAATTGCCAAGGCAAAAACATTCACTTTTTATTATTATCAGATTTTTATCTGTCCTTTACACAAACATACACACACCAGCAACATCCAAGTATCACCAAAGGGTAAGATAGGTTCTGAAAAGCCAGTCTAATGGGAAGGACAAGACTCCCTCAACATATCTGTCCTGTCAGTCATTAGATAAACTGCCAGTATAATGAACTAGTCAAAAGGGAACATGAAAGCTGCCAGACCAAATATCCACAAGCTTCTCACAACGTACAGAGCTTTCCACCCCAGTCCAACAGCCAGAGACCATACTTTAGCTGGTAATAAGGCAGGTGGAGTTTGGTGAATGTCAAAGCCATTGTCCTCTACTAAATCCAGAGCATCCATGAGTACATCATTAAGGTGGCTCCCAAAGATGAGCTGCTGAGAGAATACCAGAAGCAGCAGCTGACATGGAAAGAAGATCAAGCAGAGGAAGTGCCATGGGAAGACAATCTGCTCCATGGGATGTACCATTGACAGATAGATGACATGGCTGACACTGAGAATTAGCAATAGCACTTTGACATATATAGTTTCATAGTGCTTTACAGGTGTCTCTAAGTGGTTTACAAAGCCAGCATATTGCCCCCAACAATCTGGGTTCTCATTTTACTGACCTCTGAAGGGTGGAAGGCTGAGAATCTTGTACAAGTCAGGATTGAGCTCTTGACAGTTGGCAGAGTTATTCTGAAATACTGCATTCCAACCAATGCACCACCACAGCTCCTACCAATGTCCGAAAATCCTACCAGTTTCTGGAAAGGGCTGAACTAAAATACAGCAGGCAGGAACAGCATATATAAATGGTACAACTGAGTAGCTGCTGTTTGTACAGAAATATCTGCACAGTAGATGAGCTAGATCCTCTCAATTCAGATGGGATTTGATAGAAGGTTGTGGAGAGTAACCGGGCTAAGATCCTGACCCAGGTATTAGCCAATCAACTAGACATCATGGCATTAGACAGGGATCAGAAAATAGCAGTGGTGATAAATTTAGTGGTGCCAATGACAGCAACACCAGGAAGAAAAAGTTGGAGAACCTGGAGAAGTACCAGGGTATAAGAAATGGATGTGGAAAATAAAGACCAAAGTTAGGTAGAAACATTCAGGATTGTGACTATTAAGATGAGAAAATGGCTCCAATATATCCAAGGAACAACATTAAAACATTTCATTTAGAACAGTGCGGTGCTAGGAACAGCTATAATACTGTGCAGAGAACCTCAAACTCAGCATCTCTGGTAGAGGATCAGAGATTGAGCAAGATACATACACTCATAGGGGCAAGAAGGAATTTAATGTACATATCCACATATATTGTCAGCTCAAGGCAGAGAATATACCTTAATATTATTGCCTTCCCACTTATTATAAATCTACTAAGTCCATATGCTGACTAAATCTGTTCAAAGGGTTATAAAGTGTTCCAAAACAGTTTCAATAGGTAGTCTGGAGTAAAGGAAGAAGTATTACAGAAATGAAAATCCTTCTTAGGAAACTCCCTCATATGCTCAATACAATCTGTAATGTAAAGGAAAGGCTCTTTTCCAATTTGGTAAAAGTTCAGGAATTGCCCCTCCATGACTGAAACTCAGTTAACACACGGCTCTAGAAGAGGGATAAATTACAGAAGCTTCAACAAGCTTCTTAACATAATCTTCCTTTCTATTGTTCCAAAGTGAAGAAACAAGGGCACGGATACCTCTGCAGGAATTCCTGTGTCTTCTAAGAGAATTAACCCCATGACTAGCCTAGAAGGCTCTTAATTTCTCCTGTGTATATTTTTTCCCTAATTTTTCACCATGAAGCCAATATTCTAAAGTCTGCAGCTGACAAATAAATATGTTGGAAAGCTGAAAAAAATATGTATTTTGTAATTGCTTCCTGGAACAATCCTACAACTTCACTCTTGCCCAAAGAGTTGGGGGATGACATGTGATTGTGCATTCTGGGCTTTCTATTCCACTAATGCTATCTCATGCTAGGGATGACAAAGTCCACAATTGGCCTTGAATGGCATGCTTAGGATTGCATTCAATAATAAGGTAAGACTCATTATCAATAAAGATAACTGAAAGGAGGCAAATGAATAAAGAAAATGAACAAAGGTATATGTAACTGAAATTCAACTCTTACTCAGTTTAATTAGTAATGCTAAAATGAGTGCAACTCACAATTTCTCCCTTCTGCTACTTTAAGAAAGAGTCTAGTGGCGATGCTTGCAAGAGTTTCAGGGACATCCCTAAGGTTGCTGGAGTTTATATGGAAGCCCTGGGACTTCAAGAGCTGAATCTATGTCAGTGAACATAAGAAATAATCTTGGTTTTTTTCCTATTCATTATTCTATTCGTATCTATTCTTATATTTAGGGGTGGGGGACCTAAACTTGTTGTAGAAAGCATATCTACAGAAGCATCTTTTACTTCTTTGAATGCTGCTTGCAATTTCCAAATGCATTCCATGCAGTGTTTATCAACCACTTGAAAAGTTTTTTAAGCAGAAGGCTAGGATGAGGTGGTGAATCTGGCATCTGTACTGAAGTATGCTTTGGAAAAACAAGTTTTCTGCTGTGAAATGACACGACATAGTGCAAGTTATATACACAGTTACTCCTGTTAATTGGTAGCTGTGGTACTGAAAAAGTGTGCTTAGAGACTATTTACAGTATAGTAAAAACATTTACTAGCAGTAGCTTAATCAAATTTAAGAACATCAGACAGATAGGGTGCTTTTTTAATTGTCTCATTTAGTTTTGAAACATAAGGCCCTGTTCACTTCATTTAAGTTTCACAATGAAGGGAAGCCTGATCAATCTGTCTTGTGTCTTCTTAGGGTGAGACTGCAATTGAGTGGAAGCAACAGATGAACAAAGCCCACATTCAAATCTGTAGCTCATTAAAATATGTTAAAAACAGGGTTAAATCTCAATTGTAAGTGAACAGTACTTGGTTTTTTTCAACAACATACATTTGATTAATAAACCATTCATTCGTTAGCTCTCAACCAATGGAATAAATAGCCATGGTACTTAAACATTTAACAAGCTTGAAAAAATGCTTTGGAAGGTGTTTGTGTGTGTGTCGGTGTGTGTGTGTGTGTGTGAATGTACAAACCATTATGAAGAATGACACCACTGGTAATCAACACATTTTTTTCCTTCTCAGTTATCAAGCAACTGATTAAGACTGATTTTATTCTCTAAACTAAAAGAATAAAAATATTTTCTTTGTTATTATCTCACTTTTTCTCCCTGTGTTTAAGGCAGCATATATTTCTGCCTTCAATGTCTATTCCCTCCCCCCAATAAAATAGGTTGGTTTGAGTCAGCCCTTTATGGTGGTCCAGACAAGAAGCACCAACCATGATTACTAACACTACCTTTATTGTAAGGTTATAATGCTTCATCTTGCAGGTCTGAAAGTACCTATCTTCTTCCCTCCTTTTATTCTCTCCAAAATTAGGGAGAGCACCTTCTGAGATGCTTTCTTGACCCCAATCCTTCCCATTGACTCAAATTTTGTTTATCAGACAGCTATCTAGATAGCAGCTCTTCCTCCTATCTCCCAAGTTAATTCCCCCAAACTATTACACTTTGGGAGATAGTGATTGTCTAAAATAGGGGTGTCCAACTCAAGGCCCACAGGCCAAATCTGGCCTGTGGGGTGCTTAGATCTGGCTTGTGGGGCTGCCATGGAAACAGCAAAGGACCAGCCCACAGTGCCTCTGGCAGCAAAAACGGACCTCAGGCTGGCAGAGTGTTGCAGGAGGGCATCGCAGGTAAAAACAGAACTTGGGAGCTTGCTTTCACTGCCAGAGCACTCAGCCCACCACAGGCACCCCCAACGCGAGTGACATTGAGCTGGCTACAGCTCTGGCCACATACACCCCAGCCCTCCTGAGGTCAAACACAACCCTGATGCAGCCATGAATGAAATCGAGTTTGACACTCATGGTCTAAAATCTTTTAAGTATGCTTCCATGGCTGGGACTGATCTTGAATCTGGTCTTCCAAGTCCTAATCAAATCCAATCCTGGGTAATAAGAGGATACATGTCCTTGACTATGTTCTGTGATTACAATTTATCTGAGTAACAGAAAAGTAAATACATATTTATGAATTGAGCAAAATAGAACTATTCCAATCCTTCTTCAGTTTTTAGGAAACCAGTATTAATATTGACCAATATTTTGGTTAACAACCTTTAGTTGTGTATCATTTGTAAGAAAAGAGTTTTTTGGGGCACTCACTACAGTTCCTAAAGAGCACAGAAGGGGAATTTCTCTCTCTCTCAAGATTTACCTTTCTTTAGGCTGGCATGTAATGGGTGATTATGTCATCCCCTTTAGATGAGCCCCTCTTTTTCTGACACCCTCTTTTGTCCTGCACTTTCTGCTTATTAACTAAATGGAAGGGAGCAAGTATCACTTCCCAAGGCTTTTGGGATAGGTCAAGATATTCATAAAATTAGGTTGAAAGGTCTGTTAACTTTCCACAGTTAAATCAATGACCTAAGTAGGATTATTACCATATCTGTTTTGCAAACTTGTACCGTATATACTCGAGTATAGGCCGACCCGAATATAAGCCGAGGCACCTAATTTTACCACAAAAAACTGGAAAAGTTATTGACTCGAGTATAAGCCTAGGATGGGAAATGCAGCAGCTACCGGTAAATTTCAAAAATAAAAATAGATACCAATAATGTTTTTGAATATTTATTTCAAAGAAAAACAGTAAACTAGCGGTGTATTCAATGAAATACTTCACTCACCTCATGATGCTGATGCCCCGCTGTGATGATGATGTCCCGTGCAGCCGCGGGAGCAATGTCCCGCCTCCTATGACACACGGCACAGTGATTCCTATCATTGGATCACTGTACCAGAGGAGGTGGGACATTGCTATGTGGCTGCTTGCCATAACAAGGAGGAGGTGGGACATCGTTGCAGAGCGGCAGGAGGGGGAGGAAGGGGAATCGTAAGACAGCCCTACATTACATTAGAATGTGAGGAGGGGGGATGGTGCGGTGCGTGCTGCGTGGCAAACTGACACAGAGGGAGGGGAAACTCACAGGGACGCTGGGCCATTCACGAGCGTCACCCAGTGGCATGGCCCCGCCCCTTTTTCTCCTGCATTTCGGGCAAATTTTTCACTCACTCGAGTATAAGCCGAGACGGCTTTTTTCAGCCCAAAAAGTGGGCTGAAAAACTCGGCTTATACTTGAGTATATACGGTAAGTGTAAGAATAATTTTAAAAATACCCTATCTGGGCTATAAAAATCTAGATACAGTACCTCTTTCCTGCTGTTTAATAAATGTCCAGATTTTGACAACCTAGATCTAATAATCCTAACATAATAACTAGTATTGTTAATGATAAGAATTATGTAACATCTCAAATATCATTTGGTTACATTGCAAATTGTAAAAATGGACTTAATTAACTAATTAATTTGGAGGAGAGCTAATTTATGCAGCCAATCCTGACCAGACTGAATCTAAAGCTGGGAGGAGTCACCAATGGTACCAGTAGACTGTAGACTCAGTCCGATTGGTCACTGGACAGAGACAACCCATCTGGTTGCTGTCTCCACCAACTGGGGAGAATTTAAATGATTACTGTAACTAGCCTGTTATCAAAATGAAACATATACCACATGATTTCTGTTTCATTTAAAAGTGGGGAAATGACATGGCTCTACCAAAGGTGAAGAAGAATCCTGATTCATACAGGATTTGGCACAGAGGAATTAAAATAGACTAGTGCTTCAGATACATGAGATCTTAAGATGAAAAAAAGTCCTCAACTGACAGAATTAAGAGCAGGAACAATTTTTGCTACATTACAGTTCCCAGAGTTTTTTTTCTTCTGTTCAAACATGTCTATTCTCAGAGGTTAATTGGACACGTTCTTGTAGGGTTTTGGTTTTTTTGGCAAGGTTTTTCAGAAGTGATTTGCCATTGCCTCCTTCTTAGGACTGAGAAAAGGTGACTAGCTCAAGGTCACCCAGCTGGCTTCATGTCAAAAATGGGACTAGAACTCACTGTCTCTCACTTTCTAGTTTCATGTCTTAACTAAACTGGTTATCTGCAATTCCTCGTAATCTTAGACTAATCCTAATAGTTCTAATTGCCAATTAAGAGAGAGGAAAAGTCTCTACTTGTGGTATGGATATAGTGTTGTAGGTAAGACATACTCAATCTATTTATTCACCAATAACTGATTCATAACAACCCTATGACACTGAACTTTGCTCTGATTCTTCATTGGGACACTCTTTAAAAACCAAGTAAACTATATCTACTTCATAATTACTTAAAACTTACTTAAAATTTTGAAAGAAGTCTAAAAAGTTAGTAATCACAATTTGCCTTTGCAGAAATTGGTTTTCTTCCTGGAAGCTTTGTTTTCCATGCTATTAAATTTGTTAATATTTTACCAGGCTTCTTATCATTTATTAGAGTAGCTTGTAAGATAGCCAATTCATCGTATTACGATCTCCATTCTGAATTTTCTTCTCAAATACTGGAGTTAAATTGCTAATGTTCTAAATACTAATCTAGGAGGAATCTGGAATAACTTTGGTTCATCTACCCTTTTTAATAAATATAATTTTAAAAGATTTACTTCTCTTTGGAGTGTAAGATGAATTGCCACCAATCATCTTCTGCACCCAAACTCTGTTTTTTCTAATGTAATCTTCACCTCAAAAATTAAATACAAGTGTATTAGTTGTGTTGCTTATAAAAAGAAAACAATGTCAATATTTTGCGGAGTTCTATAAAAGAAATTAATCAAATTTCAGAACTGAGATAGCAGAGGTGCTCTCCCTCAAGCTTCACTGTTTTATGAAGAGGGCTGCAGATGCCATGCAACACGATCAGAATTTGGCAGAGAGCCTGCCTGCTAAAGAGTCTTCTTTGAAAAAAGCAAGGTGAAGGAGAAAGGACCAGTGGCCAGCATGTTGGCAAACAAGAGAGATAAAAACACCAACCCTGGAAGCCTAAAAATCCATCTCAACACATGCAGCGTCTGTGGGCCAAGATCCCATTCTAGCAGTATTAAAATGTACAGATTTCCATCCATACGGAAAAACCATATGGGATTCTTTCTCCTACAAGAGGAAAATCATCTGGGGATGAATTTGGCAGAGAAAGAAGTCTTTGGGGGAAAGGTGAAGCCACATCTTTCTCTTATTCTCCTCTGCACCCCCACCCCCTTCTGATCAAACAGCATTGAAAAAGACAGCACAAAACAGATGCTGCCAAGATGCGTGGAAGAGAAACAAGGGGAGAAAGAGTGCCTGGAAGAATATGGTTAAAGTCTTCATGACCTGGTCTCTATTGACCCAAAATGCAAAATGCATTAAGATGTCTAAAATTAACTGGAAATAAAATTCCAGTAAATATATTGGAGAAAACTTTCTAAAATAGGAGCTGCAGAATCAATTCCCCACCAAAGGTGGTGGAATTTCCTTTGTGCATGTGTTCAAGCAGAGGCTTAATGGCCATCTGTCATAGATGCTTTAATTTGGAAACCTGCACTGAACAGAGGGTTAGATTTGATGACCCTGGTGCCTCCTCAACTCTATTATTCAACCTTTTTTGTCACAGTCAAGGGAAATAAACTTACACCAACAGTGTAAATTAAGATGGTGATCTGTACTGCTGACCTGGAGGAATCGGAGACACAAATATATTGTAGAAGTGACTTTTATTTTGATCAGATAAATAATTTGGGAGGTTTCGTTAACTGCCAAAACTCCACTCCTTTCTTGGGCAGAATGGACTCTATCATGTAAATGGGTAGCATTACTATGTTATGGTCTGATATCAAATAAAAGTGAGCTTAATATCAAAGAATGAGAATGTGATTTATTTAAAAGAGATATACATACATTTCTAAGTCCTATGCATAGTAAAAAAAGGACTGAAAAAGTAATATAAGCATGAATATTTTCTGAAGCAAAATGGCAAGAACTGCCATATAAGCAATGTCTGTCTCAGAAAAGAACAAACTTCAGGCAATGGGTGAAGGCCCATATGAAGTCCTGGGGACCAGAAACAGTTTCTATTAATCCCATACATTGTGCAAGTTACAAAGTTCTTGTGAATTCAGTGGTCCCCCACATTCAGCAAGGATTGATAATTTCTCCTCTTTCTGGTATCAAATGGTATATTTTGTGCTCCAAAGAAATGTAGTGTCATTCTATAGAACAATAATTACAGGAGGAAACTTCTAATCTGGTAGAAAGAAATATCAAATCCCATCATGACTCAAGAAGAAAATTCACTTCAACTGATGCTTGCAAAATCTTGATGTTTACAATTCATCTGGAAAAAAAAACATGTTGGAGAAAACAAAGAGCGTAGCCTGATCCTACTTAAGAAGACTTCTTAGACTTATAAAACTAAACCTAGTTCTCCAAGTGAACTTGTAGCTGCCTCATTGATTAGAAGAAGAAAAAAATGTCACTCACCAGGAGCAAAGATATGACAGAGTAATCTTTTAAGGAGTCCTTGGACAGATCCAATGGCTAGAGCCACTTTGATGGATTCTACAATGTATCATTCTGAGGGGCTTTAAAAAAAAGTTATTCCTAAAATAGAAAATGAGAACCAATTTAATTGAGTGGTTGAGATGCTAGACAAGCAGTGAGGAAACCTGAGTTCCAGATCTGCTCTAGGACAAGAGCCAGCTGGATGACTTTGGAGCAGCCAATCTTCCAAAATCTTAGGAAGAAGACAATGGAAAACTTATTGGAAGATTATCTTGATAACTGCAGGAACCTGTCTATATAGTTGTCAACAGCCAAGAGTGACTTCCTCCACAAAACGCCATGCAGAATATGTGAGGTGACATACCCTGCAATTTGTTAAATATATTAATAACTAGATTGAATTAATTTGTGGACATGGCTAAAAAACTGGAAGACAGACTTATGGAAATGTATGGGGGGAGTTATCACCAAACCTACCAAATTGTTACTTTGCCAATTACTATTTGATATAAAATTCCATGCTGATTTAGTTATTAGTTATTATTTAGTTGACAACAGCAAATACAGCTATGTCAGATACACATAGAAATCATCACCAACAATTCAATAAAGGCATGAAATAAATAAAACTCTAAGAGTTACTTCCCTTGTTAATTATGTTTGCATATTAATTATGTTTGCAAATCATAAATAACAATTCCTGCAATGGACTACATAGCTTTTTCATATGAAAAGACATATCATATTTATAGTAGATTATAAGAAGCATTTATAAAATTATTTTAAATGCCATGTTGTAAGTTAACTTTTTATTACTTTCTACCTTTTTTATTACTCACAGCAAGAGTACTTTAAACTTTATTGCTGTATTTATTATGATTACGTTTCAGCTTTTTATTGTAGCCAACCAGGCCATGCTGCCTTTTCTTTCTGATGCTCTTCAACATGTCACACATTTATATACCTGCTTTTCATTTACCAGCCATACTATCACACCCAATGTTTATATACCATACTTTTCCTCAGTGTGTAGATTAGCCTAGATCAGGGCTGTCAAACCTGTGGCCTGTGGCCCGGATGTATCATGCTCTGGCCATGCCCAGTTTAGCAAAGGGGGAAAATGTCATATGTCATGTGATAATGTGGGTTTGACACCTATGGCCTAAAGAACACCGGGAGGATACCATACTTATCTAAAAGTGATTCTGTATGCCTGATTTATCAAACTAGGAAATTGTTTTAATGGATACTTCAAAATAAATTGACTTAAATGAGCCCAGTATTTCTGAATAAGTTATTGTTGCATTAGTTGTACTTATCTCTTACAGCTTTGAGGGCATGTGTACTGTTAGAGGCAGCCAGCTACAATTTAATTAATAAAGCTAAATAGATTCCAGTGTTTTGCTCTTCAAAGCTCTGTTTTAAGCATGGTCTGTTGAACAAGCCATAGCAGCCTGCTTGACACATAACCAGGGAGATGCATTTTTCATGCTAAGGGCCACACATAGCCTTTGGGTAGTGTGCCATGCCGTGTGTGTGTGTGTGTGTGTGTGTGTGTGTGTGTGTTTGTTTGCAAAAGTAAACAAAAGCAAGATAAAGTGGATGAAGTCAAAACAAAAACTAAATGTGATTTAACACAAATTTAATCAGCATGTTGTTTGAATATTTCTCAGGTGTATTTTTAAAACTACAAACTACAACTAGAAGTTGGTGTCTATTTTGAAGGTTGAATTTAAAGTTATTGGAGACTTCTTGAAGCTATGGTTGCATTTAAGACAGAGTTTTGTTCAAATTTGACAACTTCAGTATTTGTTTCAATATTCAAAGTTCAATATTTGGAGATTCTGGGAGTTAAGTCCATACCTTTAGAGCTGCCAAATTTGAGAAATACTGATATAATCCTTTGAGGGAGGTCTTCATGGAGTCTTGTATCATATAAATAATATCTCAACAATTGTTTGTCTTTTGAATTGGATTTTCACTCAACAAGATAAAAGGTCTTATAGAAAAGAAGTAACAATATAATCCTATTGGAAGAAAGTCCAGTGGATGCAAGACATCTTACTATCTGGTAATTGAGTACAATGATTGAAGGATATACTGTCATTTGGGGTTAGGACTATACATTAAGTTCTATCCTTTTTAAAGTTAACTTGAAAATTATGTTGCTTCCAGTTAAAATTGTTGATCAACATAGTTTAATATTTTAATTATTGCCATGTGAATTTGAACTGAAAATTTGGCTGATTGTATAAAAACTTGTTAAATATAAACACATATGCTTTTGTAGATTTTTAGAGAGATTTGTTAATTGCTTAATGAAAGATATCTTCCAGATACTGCAGTTTTAATTTAGTTCAACATATTCAATTTTATATTAAACAATATTCATATGTGTGCAATGAAATGACAAAGCCAACTCAAAAAGCTTAAAATGCTAATGAATGAAGTGTGACTGAGTGCTAAACTAAAATCTGTAACATTTATTTCAAGATAAAAGGTGGTCCTTTAAGGAGATTATGTATATAAAAAGTCATATTTAATAGAGCAATTAACATCACAATATGTTTTGTTTTACTCATTCAGTGTCCATCATAAATAAATGGTGAAATCTTTAAATTGTGCATGAAACTAGAATGGATGCTTTTTAATAAGCAATACAAATGTTATCTTCTTATGGTACCACCAAAATAAATAAAATAAAAAAACCCTCTTTGCTGACATTTAAAATCCATACAAATATATCTAGCAATTATCCTTCATGAACAATTCTAGGCTTCATTTAGTGAAACCAATCAGCTTTAATTGATTAATAAGTGGCAGCACAGTAGTAATGTCAACCATTTTTGCAAAAGCAAATTGCTAGCAATGCCAAGCAGATCTGTGTCTTTATTTTTTTGCTTTAAACAAGACCTTAGTCTGGCATGATCTTTTCTTTTTCCCCAGTAGGGAGCATAAGCCCTCTAGCTTCCCTGAATGTTTCCTAAGACTGTACCTTGGCCAGAATACAGCTGCTCTGAACCAGTCATTGTATTGACAATGGGGTCATCCCACCATCTTCTTTTCAGATCAATATGATTGGTACAAACAATAGTTTGATTTTGATTGCTCTAGAGCACGCTTGGGTAGAATCTCTGAATGCAAGAGAATTGCTCCAAAACAATGGCTTGCTTCATCATCCAAAGCATCCCCTTTTTCAGGCAGCTGCCTCTGCCACACTCCCTCTGACAAACGTCCAGAAAAGCAGATGGTTACAGCATTCACGGGCAGTTTAGTGAAAACCCCAGAGTCAGCTATTCAAGATATCTTATCATCACGCTCATAAAAAGAACTATTTCCTAAAGCTACAAACTAACAATACCTTTAAAAATTGTTTTCTGATATCAGAGATATCGGAAAATATATGCAGACTTTCTTTTAGATGTCAATTAACATATTTTGAGCACTAAAATGCTGGCGATTTTTTTTCATTTCACCAAGTTGGTGGTATGGTGGCATTGTGAAAATTTTGGTGCATGCCTAAATCATACAACTACAAAACTCAACTACCAAAGAGTAACATCAGACCTAAGAATGTCTCAAAGATCCTGTCTGACTATTTTTAATCTTTAAAAAAACAGAAGATCTGATGTCATATTTCACTGTACAGATTTATATTTAACAGACTGGACTTCCAAACATGAGTTCCACCATCCCAGTACTTTGGAGATTTTTTTGAGATGACAGCAACAGCCTCTTCACTGAGCACACAGATGTAGGCCCTTCTTTGCCCTAATTTCTCTCAGGCAGGCAAATAATAGACTAGAATAGACTAGACTAGACTAGAAAAGAATAGATCTTCTAGTTCAACCCCTTCTGGCAGGAGACCCTACCTATTTCAGACAAGTGGCTGTCCAATCTCTTCTTAAAAGGTAAAGGTTCCACTCGCACATATGTGCTAGTCGTTAGCGACTCTAGGGGGCGGTGCTCATCTCCATTTCAAAGCCGAAGAGCCAGCGCTGTCCAAAGGCATTTCCATGGTCATGTGGTCCCTAATTTTCTACTTGTATTTTTATATGCTTTCAAACTGCTAGGTTGGCAGAAGCTTAAGACAAGTAACATGAGCTCACTCCGTTATATGGTGCTAGGGATTCTGTACCACTGAACTGCCAATCTTTCTGATTGCCAAGCTCAGTGTCTTAGCCACTGAGCCACCACATCCATTTTAATTCTCTTCTTAAAAACCTCAAAATTTCAAAGTTCTGATGGCCACACACATGGTCATATGATGGTATTTCTAGCACTTGGCAACTGGCTCACATTTACGGCTACTTGTAACATTCCATGGTCATATGGATCTAATAATTATATTTTTTTTGCTGGTTTCTGGCATTTAATCCTCCCTCTGGCTGGCTCCACCCACTCCTCCTCTCCCAGGGTCTCCACGCAGCCCATTTTGGATGCAAGGTAAGTGCAGGGCACATTTGGAGGATCAGGAAGGGGAAAACAGGCCTCTCAAATTCCAGAAGGCCGGAAACAGGCCTGTTTCGCCCTCCCATGCTCAAGGAATTTTCCGGAACTTGGGGCAGGCGAAAACGTCCCCCTTGCCATGGTGCCTAAGTAGGGTGAAAATGCCCCTCTCCCACCCACCATGGCCACACGCACCCAGCAACCGGGCAGAGAAGTTTGAAGCCCACCCCTGCTTATTACCATAATTCTGGCTCAGTTTCAGTCACAAGTTGAGTACTATCTGTACTGAAAACAAAAGCAGCACTTTTTTATACATTTAGGAGGCTTTAAGACAGAAATGGGTTAAATCTTATATTAAAAACTAAACCTTAAAAACATTGAACCATTATTGGGAGAATCATGTTGAATTCCACAAGATTTGGATAGAATCTCCAGATCAAATGGGTCTTTTTCTTGGGACTGGGAATAGTTGCTTAGAACAGCTTAACAATCCCAGAAAAGACATGACAGTTTCACGAAATTGTGCTATGTGCTTCAAGATACTACTTTTTCCTTCAAATGTGAGGTGCTGCACAGTCCTAATGAATAGTGCAAAATATATCAATGTAAGACTCATTGAGTTCATTGCATTTAACTCTAAGTAGATGTATTACATTCTTAACAACCCTGACACAAAACATTACTTTGAAATAATGCCTAGTGACATCAGCTTCAGGATCTGACCTTCTCTGCCTTGTGAGACATTCAGGAGTGATGGGTAATTTGTTGGAACTGAACCCAGAAGACCTATGTTCAAGTCCCTATTCCATCATACATCTTACTGGGTAATTTTGGCCTAGTCGTTTTACCAATCTTCTTCATATAACTCCTTTGATAGGAATAAAATCTGCTGGTGTGTCTGCTTTCCCACATGTGTGTGCCTTGACTTCTTAGAGGAAAAAGATAACTGCTCCAAAGTGAATCTGCCAATCTTGCAATATCTGAGAGAGGTCTCTTCAAGGTGGTGTCACTTCTGAGGAACAACGTCTCCTCCTACAGAAGAATGTCTTCTTATTTATTGAATTTCTGAAAGGAGAAAGTACTTAGAGAATATTTTGGAAGATATTAGGCTTCATTTTAGGATGTGCTTCTGTTGGTTGGTGCCATTGTTATTTATGATACTTATTACATCATCAAATAGGTTTTTAACCCTCAAAGCCACTTTGGGATAAAATGCAATAGGAAGACAATAGTTTTATTGAGATCACTCAAACAATAAGCAGTCTTCATCTTTTCAACATTTTGAATTTTGCTTTCCTTAATTATATTCTGCTTTGCCATTCTTTTTATCTCCTTTACTTCATCCTATCTTGTGTGCCTGAATCATTCTGTGTTACACACCACTCTTCCCATGGTTTCTAGCTCTGTCATATAACTAGCATGTAAAGCCATACCCAAGCCAACTACTCAGATGTCAATACAAAGAATAGGTATAAATGCCAATTAATATTGTTAGTCCCTCAAAAATCATTTAAAAATTCTATTTATCTTCATTGTTTATATCAAAGGCATTAGTTCTTTTTTTAAAAAAATTCATTCTATTTAAACATATTTCTATCCTAACACAATCAAAATAAGACTCTTGGAAGCTTACAATTTTACATAAAAATCTACAACAATAATTTTTATTTCACAGCAGTTTCAGGCTTTGTAAGCTGTATCACTTCAAAATGCTTTAACAAGAAAACAAGTAGTCCTCAATTTACACTCACAACTGAAATTGGAATTTCTCTTGTAAATTATTGTGATTGTAAGACGAGTCAGACTGAATGTTACAACAATTCTTACAGTGATAATTATGCAAATCATTGCAGTCATTAAGTCAATCACAGAGTTCACTAATACAATAAAGTCATTAAGTGAATCAAACTTTCCCAATGGAGAAGAAATTGGCAAAAATGTAACAAATCATGATCACCTGAATTGCCTGCACTGTGATTCATACTATTTGTCCAGGCACCCATGAATTTTTCTCTGCTACTATAATCACACAATACAATAGCAAGCTAATATTCAGAAACAATCCTGCCTTTATACCTAATTCCAGTGAATACTGCTCTACCTCATAGTCCAGTGTTTTTCAACCACTGTGCCGCGGCACACTAGTGTGCCGTGACATAGTGTAAGGTGTGCCGTGGGAAAAACACTTTATATATCATCAATATAGGCACAGAGTTAAATTTTTTTAACATTTTCTAATGGTGGTGTGCCTCGTGATTTTTTTTCATGAAAAAAGTGTGCCTTTGCACAAAAAGGTTGAAAAACACTGTCATAGTCCATCAAATACAACCAGGCTAGCAGGAATGTAATGATGGAATATCATCCAACAAGAGTTAGTTATCTTATCACATGTCCTCTCATATGTCTGTATGTGCACGCACACACACATCAGTGTGTAAGTCAGATAAGACAGAATGGGGAGAGGATTTGTAAGGGTATGGGGAGGGATGTCATCCCTGTCCAAATCTAGAGTATGAAAATCTAGCATACATAATTCAATATTAGATGTGGCATTTAGTGAGAAAAAAGATATCCATCTTATCTTACCGGAGTAAATCAAGAAATAAGAAAACTGCATAGGGAGCCCTATATCTCAGGTTTCAGTTTCCTAGTGAAGTTTTATTATATTGATTCAGCTTTGATACCTACAGTAAAATATGTATGGTTCACACAATAGGATATAATATTTTCTTACTGTTCCACCTATCTTATTTATATTTTTGCCACTTATATCTTAGTTTTCACAGATCCACACTCAGCTTTGGTCTTTCAGAGATGTAGATATTTTAGTGCCACATAAAATGATGACCTACAGTTCCTTTCAGAAGTTGCGTTCAGAATTAAGTCTATCCCTTGATCTCTTTCTATTAGTTGGAAAATTTGAAAACAGATTATTTATTCATTTGTGGACTACCTAAGTGTGAATAATTCCATTTGTGTGAATGCCTTTTGCAGACCTTCCAGACACTATACAGAGATTCAGATATACAGATTAGTGTGATATGAGCACATACCTCTGCTCTTCTGTCTTCTCGCTGGCTACGTTCACACAATCAGTTAAATCTTTTTTCTATTGTTTCTGTTATCTTAATGCAGGGCGAGTATATGTTTAAAAGAGTAAAATATGAATCATACTAAATAAAGAAATATTAACATGCTATGTTACTTCTGCAAGTATTAACACATCATGCTATTCTCTTTCAAAGTAAAGTTATGTAGAGTGCAAAATAGACTAAGCAAAAAAAAAGTTAACATGTATGTTCTATAAAATTCTCTTTGCTGTCTCTTTTACAGGACCTCATCAATTCTATTCTACAGAAATTTCTTACTCTTTCTCTTGTTCCTGACTATTTGGAAGAAACATGGGTATTGCGCAAATGATAATTATATAACTTGTATTAGGTGCACCATAACACAAATGACATATAGTATATAGCCGTGATGGCAAACCTATGGCACACGTGCCACAGGTGGCACATGGAGGCCTTTCTGGGGGCATGTGAGCCATCACCCAGCTCAGATCCACTACACATGAGCGTATGTCTCTCGCCAGCAGCTGATTTTGGGGTCTCTGCCACACATGTGTGGGAGGGTGCATGGAAAGCAGGTGGGTCACGCACGCATGTGTGGGGGTGTAACGTCCCCCTCCGCAGCCCATTTTTGGTCCCAGGAGGCTTCAGGGAGGCTTGCTATGCCCAAAATGAGCCACAAGGGGGTGTTGCGTGTGCATGCATGGGAGCGTGGGGAAGTGGAGGGGGGTCATGCGTGCATGCACAGGGAGATGGGGTACATGGGGGCTGTCACACACACATTGCATTATGGGTGTAGGCATGTACACGCTTGCTGTTGTGCGCACGTATTCAGCACATGACCAATGTTCCCTCTAAGCTGCGCAGCTGCATGGCCACGCATGTGACAAAAAAACTAAACTGCAGGTGGCTCGTAGGCTTCTGTAAGGCGGGTGGGCCTTTGGTGGCCAAAAAAGAGTGAAGGCAGGCCAAGTCCGGCTTAGCTCGGAGGTTTGTACACTATTTCACCCCGGGAAAGGGGGATAATGCCGGAGTACACCGGAGACAACGTGTGTGTCTCTTAAGCCTTTTTGTACAGCTTTGCTGGTACATGTGTGTTGGGACGCAGCTTCTTGGCAAGAGTGAGCAGTAGCTCACAGGGAAAAGGATTTCCCAAGGGGTGGAGTAGTGGATTATTTTAATGGGACTGATTGAGAGAAGCAAGCTAATTTTTCTTTGTATCAAAGGCTGCAGTTTCTTCAGACGTGAAGCAAAGCTGAGCAATCTTACATTTCACTGTGTATTATGTTTAAACCTTGCTATATGAAATATATATATATGAAAGACTGTCTGGTAAAAAGAGGAAGAGAGAAATTTTCAATATTTCTAATTTGGCTCTTAAAGCCAGACAAAAATGCAAACCTAAGATTCTATTTCTAACTATCATTTGTTGTGGTAGGACTAAAAAAGTGACGTATCAAATTCTTCTGCTAAATCTGTGGCTTAACAAGAATTAAATACAAATTGCTCCATTCAGAATGCACTCTTCAGTACACCATGGTAGGTTTTATGTAAGCTTTAAAACACATACACTGGAGTGCATCTTATTGTAATGTAATTCTCAGCAAACTGTACCATAGCCATGATGTGTGAGAATCATGGAACATATAATTAGATAAGAAAGCTTGTATATGTAATTTTGAAATTGCTGTAAGTCACCATTTTCTCTGTTTTTAGTTTTATGTCCTGTTCTACAGAAATGCATTCAGTATTTAATTTCTTCTGGTGCTGATTGTTATCTCTGCAGATTCCAATAAATGGGATTGCTTAAAATTAACTAGCAAGTATTTAGTTAAAAAGTAAGATTATCAAATCTCATAACTTTTTTTGATTTAAGGATAAGTAAATATTAAACAAAAAGGCTTTATATTTTAAAGCAACTTCTAAAAACTATGTAATAGGAAGACATGTAAGAATATTTATATCAGAGATTTTGCACATTATGTATAATGATGTCCATGGGGCACCCCCAACTTAAACCTTATGAGGGTACCAAATCTCACAGTTCAGCGTTCAGATGTTCTGAAGCTTTCAGGGTGGTAGAAACTGGTAGTAGAAAAATTAGCAACCCACCTCTAATCTCTCTCTCATCCTTCCCTCCCTCCCTCCCTATCTTTCTCTATCTATCTATCTATCTATCTATCTATCTATCTATCTATCTATCTATTATTTATATATATATATATATATATATATATATATATATATATATATATATATATATATATATATATATATATATATATATATATATATATATATAAATAAAAATAAAGTCACAACCCCTGGTATGCCCAAATATGGGAGGAAGGCCACACTTCCATTCTCTGTCCTTCGGCTCATCACAAGAGACCATCCAGACAGAAACCCAATATTTTTTACTGTTGCCTTTTTGTTACATTTGTTATGTTTGTGCTGATAAATAAATAAAGGGAAACTATTTAGCTCTCATCAGCTAGCCATACCCTTGCTGGGAATCGAACCTGTGCTCTATTGCCTCTTAGGCAGATGTGTTAACCATATATATACCTTTCACCCTGGCCTGGCTGATAAGGAGTCGAGCTCTGTAGCTCAATGGTTAACACATCTGCCTAAGAGGCAATAGAGCACAGCTTCGATTCCCAGTAAGGGTATGGCTAGCTGATGAGAGCTAAATAGCTTGAAATAGATCTATACTAGTCTCCCTTTATTTATTTATCAGCACAAACATATATATATATATGTATGTATGTATGTATGTATGTATGTATGTATGTATGTATGTATGTATATATATATATATATATATATATATATATATATATATATATATATATATATATATATATATATATATCCTTTTCCCATAGAGAGTCATCCATTGAACTTGAATACAAGTAGTCCTCAACTTACAACAGTTCACTTAATGACTGAAGTTACATCAGCAGTGAAAAAAGTGACTTACGGCTGTTCTTCACACTTATGATCATTGCAGCATCCCCATGGCCACATGATCAAAATTTGGATGTTTGGAAACTGCCTCATATTTATGATGGTTGCAGTGTCCTGGAGTCACCTTTTGCAACCTTCTGCCAAGCAAAGTCAGTGGGAAAGTCAGATTGACTTAACAACCAGGTTACTGATTTAACCACAGTGATTCACTTAACTATAGCAAGAAAGGTTGTAAAATGGGGCAAAACTCACTTAACAAATGACTCACTTAGCAATAGAAACTTTGGGCTCAATTATGGTTGTAGATTGAGGACTACCTGTATAGGGAGATTTCTTTACGTAATGGATATTTACATGGTAGAATTTTTTGCCATTAGATTGGGAATTGATACTGTTTCCAGACTTTCAGTGAATAACAGTGTACATTACCGTAAACACTATACAAGTATTTTAATATTGCAGACTTGCAGTATTATAAGTGATTCTGATATTATATAGCACTTTTAATTAAGCGGGTACCTTGAATAAACATAACTTTGAGTTACAAATAACACTGATTTTGTTGTTGTCTTGGGTGACATCTGTAAAAAAAAAATTCAGGTGCTCAGGCATGAAAATGTGCTGCTCAAACACTATGCTGTTCCGCACACACTAAAAGAAAATAAGAAGGAACATTGCACACGACGACAAAAAGGTTAGCTATCACTGGTATATAGGATAACATTTTGTTACGATGTCTTCATACATGTAATACCCACTTTTCCCCATATCTCAATGCAGACAATCATAGTCTGCTGCAATTTATCTCATATATTTGTTTTTTCAATTCAGTCTTCACTGATTCCCTCTCTATCAACAAATCTGAGTACTTCTTCCATACCTTTCAATCTTTCACTTTCAGCTCCTATTGATTAATTAGACATGTATTTTTACCCTGTTTCTTGTTTTACTCCGTCCTCTTTGAATTCAACTTACTTTTATGTATCACTTAACTCATATTATAATTTCATATAATAAAGTGGGCAATAGCATTTTACATATCCTTTCTTCCTCCTTTTGACAATCATTCTTTGCAGCCACTACTGTACAACCACCACCATTATTTTCATATTTTAAAATGTCTCAATTTTTCCATTTGTAGTGATTGGTTTACCAAAGTACACAACTCCATTAATTTGTTCTAGCTTTTTGCCACGTACATATGTGTAATTTAGAATTGTTCATTCAATTTTGCTTGTTAAGCACAATTATCTTGGTTTTTAAGACTTTAATTTTCATATTTCTTGTTTCATTGTACAATCTATCCAACATTCTCTGCAAATCATTCATATTTTCATCCATAGCAGGGCATCATCCGCATTAAGAATACATCAACATATCTCCAACCTCACAGGCAATCCTTATATATTCATCCATAAAGTTGATAAACAACCAATGTGTCAAAACCCTGTAGTAACAAATCAAACCGGAGGTCTGATTAGTTAGATTTATTACAAAACAAGCTAAGGTGACACCACAAGAATTGCAACCAGTACATCTTCTTTCAAGCATAACTTTATAGTTATGTCACTGTCAGTTCCAGACCATGGAATCAACTCAGCGGGAAGGCTAAAACCACTTTTATTGAGATTGGCTACAATAACAGTTCTTACAAGTCTGATTGTGTTGAATCTCCTCCCATCTCTTCATCCAACACTGGGAGTGGGGATGGGAGAGGATAAAATAGAAATCCACCTATGGCTGCCTTGCACCATGTTTATACAATGTATTAAACTTTTTATTAGTTATAGAATGTATTATCACACAAAGGAACATTTCACATGTCTAACTCCCTATTCCATGTGGAAGCATTCAACAAACATTTCATTCAGTCTTCCACATACTTCATTTCTATTACATACTGCTCATGCTGCATTCAAAAGATATCTTTCCATTTCATCTTCATGCAGAATATTCCAATATTCAGACCTATGCAGTTTATCATAGGTTTCCTCTAAATCAAGAAACTTCATTTAATTTTTCACATTTTTTTTCTATTATTCATTCTCCATGGACAAATGTACTATTATGACAAAGGATTTTTATTTTGAGGGGTTTTCTTTGGTCCCTTCAAGTTAGTTTATTATTCCTGAAGACTTACTGCACTAATTCACACAATTTTATTGGTAACGTTTTTCAAAAGTGGATTGCCATTGTCTCCTTCCTAGGCCAGAGAATGAGTGAATTGCTCAAGGTGATCTTGCTGGCTTTCAGCCTAAAGCATGGCTAGAATTGAGTCTCCTGGTTTCTAACCTGCTACCTTAAACCATTGCAGGACTAGGAACATTCCCCCCCCCCCCCCGCAAAAAAAGACCACAATTTCCAGATTGCACTGAACATTCTAAACTAAAACAAACAAACTTAATTGTAGTTTAGAACAGGGGTGAAATTAACTTATCTTTGCTACTGCTTCAATAATAATGTGAGCGCGCGTATGTACAAGGCATCAAAAACGGATGTGATGATGTCTGGGTGGGTGGGCGGAGCCTGCTACCGATCGCGCCTGCAAAAGTAAGCGAACAGCAAGGGGGAGGAATCCACTCTGCCACATGACTTAGATTAGCTAGAAAGCAGGAAATCCTGCTTTCTAGCTAAGATAAATCACATGTCACAGATGATCGTCGGAAATACCAGTTCACCTGAACCAGTAGCATTTTTTTTTACTACTGGTTCAGGTGACCAAACCTGTTTGGAATATTTTCTCAAAGGTCATAATGCTAAAATTAGTAAATTCAATATCAGTTCCATTTTGAATTTAAATACTTTCTTATATATTGGAAAAAAAAAATACTCCTAGAACCATTTCTCTGAACCATTCAAAAGCTAGGATTATTTTTTAGTAATTAAAAGTTACTAGAGAAAATTGCCAGTGAAAAATGCCATTATAAAATCTGGCAGAACTCATGAGTAATTCATTTCTCACATTTATTCATATGGCCCAGACTTACCATTGTTAACCAGAATAAAATTTGATTTGCATAATGATAAAGTAACTCTGTTTAGAAGTAAAATAATGTGATCATCCATATAAATAATCCAATATTTTTTAAAGTCAGAACTGTCTCTTTTTGAGCTTGCATGTACTTAGGGAAAGAAGAAATGAGGGAAATTAAAAAGACTGTTTCTTTTAATCTTCACCATTTTATCTTACTGAGTTAATCACATGTGACAATGATTCCAGCCTATTTCAGAACCTGTTAAGAATTCTGTCCAGCTGAAATACACTGTTTCAACTATTGCAGGAGGCAGGTATGTATTAGAGAGACACCAACTTCCTTCATGTCAAAATAAACTTTCAGCTGTATATATGTATATGGAAGTGTGTTCTTATAGGGAGAACTGTGATCTTGAAGCCCTAAACTGTTTCTCTTCTTGCATTTAAGAGTTTTTTAAAAAAATATATGGATCTTTGGAGTACACCTCAACTATAATTGTAGTCCATCAAAAAGAGAATGATTGTCCCATATGGAATCCAATAATCCTTATGTAGAGGTAGCAGTTCAAATGGTCTTCTTTATATACTGGGTTGTACAATCTAAACGTAGACATTTAATTCCCACAGTCATATTCTCAAATTGGCCTAAAAGTGACAGTAAGCTCTTTGAAGAGGATGACAATGTCCTTTTCAATTATAACTGCTGATGTGACCATAGAGAATGTTGAGTTCTTAAGCCCCGGGACAAAATAGGCTAAGATACCAGGAGATAAATTTGGGACTAGTAAATGCCCTCTGCTGTTCATCTGAGAAACAACGTCCACTGTAATTTTTCAGGAGAGATACAGCAAAATAAATTAATAAATCCACAGCCAATAGAAGGATGGCAAGACATTTTTAATGAAGGATAAACCAGCACTTGACACTAAATATCAAGGATGGATTAAAAAAGAGGTTAGGAGCCTTGAGGGATCTGCCTCTAACACACCTCGCAGAACAAACCAATGTGGAGGTGCGTTTTTCACACAGGCTGTGTTCCTTTGTCAAACTAAGCCATAACGTAGTTGCATAGTTTGGCTTTAATGTGTTATATAAACCAGGCTGCCCTTTAATTTATTACTATTTATTAGAACTATACCCCATTTCTTATTTAAGATCTGAAAACAGTAAACAGCAGTCCTTATTTTTGCCCAACCTGAGACGCAATTGGGCTGGGAGTGACTGTTTTGCAGGCACAAGCAAGCTTCCATGGCTAAGAATGGACTTGAACGTCAGTCTCTCTGTTTCTAGGCCCACAGCTGTACCATTCCACTGGCTCCAACCAGATTAACCAGGGATTTAGACACCACTACCTTCATTTCCACTTTTTACACCCACTGTCCAGTTGACATTCAGACTTCTTTGGGCTGCCACTTTAATGGGATGATGCAGACATAATAAATATGAGTAACTGTCTTATAATAAATCAAGCTGTCAGCTCTCCAGGATTTCAGCGAAGAGATATTACATGCGTGATTAAATGTGTGATCTTTTGTACTCATCATATCTGTTCACCAAAAAGCTGCAACCCCACTGATTGGAAAAAGCATTAAGACAATTTAAAAATTGCTATTTCCCTGCTACCACCAGGACTGTGTTCCCATTCTGTAGGAGGCATCCAGTGACCGAATTGTTAATGTTACATAACTTGGCTGTTTTCTTCATGGGAAAAACAAGAGATTTGGAATGTCCCCTTTTGCCTCAGGCAATTCAATATCCCTGAACAAACTCTATGGCTTGTTCATATTGTTGGATGACTACCCTGTATATTTCACCATCCTCTTCCCTTGCGCCACAGTAAAACTATTGGGAAATCCTAAAACACTGTATGCTTCCAAAAGTTCACGTCTGCCCAGAAGGCACAATGCATAATGTCCTTTTGTTTGCAGAAGCTGGTTTTACACACACACACATACACACACATACACATACACACACACACACACACACACACACTCAACCCTTTTCAAGAAGTTTATGAAAACTTCTTGAAAAGAAGTTTATGTTCAAGGTATTTGTTAATGCATCTACCAGGAAAAGTTGCATAGAACAATTTAAGATTTTTCTTGGTAAAAAGTTTGACACAAAATATTTTTCCTAAAAAAAGTTTGGGAAAGTTTGGTACAAACATTTAGGTGCTTGTTTTTTAGGGGCAAATTTCTACAAAATAAAAGAACATGGAATATTTATTTTATGTTGCATTTTCCCCTAACTTATGTGCTGAGCAAGGAGAATCTGTAATAGACCAGAAATGGTAGTAATTTCTCTCCCACAGCAAGAGAATGCAAACTCTCCACTGTACTAGCAACGCACCATAGTAATTAAGATACCACAGGATCACAATTTTCCTTTTGATTTTTGCAGTATGTTTTCATACCCCTATCGCACTAAATCCAACCCAGAAAATATTTTCCCCTGTCTTCCCTTCCATTCTCTTTTCTCACATCCAGAAACAATGTCAGAATTTGGAATTTTCTATAGAAAACATGCATGTAATGAGATGATTTATTTTCTAAAGTTCTCACATCACTTTCAGAATCACTGAGATCCCATAAATGTAATATTGAGTAATATATTTGAATATAACCGCTTTTACTACCCTTTAGAAACATTCATTTTCCAGACAATAATTTTAAATAACAGGCACTAATAGAAGACGTGCTAATGTCTCTGGCTCTCTAATGACATGATAACCTGAATTTTCAGCTAAAACAAGGCATCTTCTAGGATGGGATGATGGGATGGGACGGGCAGGACGGGATGAGACGGGATGGGATGGGATGGTACAGGACAGGACGGGACATGACAGGATAGGATAGGATAAGATAGGATGAGAGAGACAGAGAGAAAGAGAGAAATGGAAGGGAGGAAGCCCTTTTGTTATTGTTATGAATTAAGAAAACTTAGATCATATAAGAATCTAAACAGAAAAAAGTATTCTTAAGTAGCTCTGTTTGATAATATTTGTTAGCAAATATTGTTGCTAACACAACAATATTTAACAACAGATATTTGGGGCTTTGTTCTACAATAGAGATTAATAAATGGGTACCAGCTCAAGGAAATCCATTCTTCAAACTCCCTCTTTGGAGAAATTTTTCTTTTTCTGGCCATACATTTCCCCCCCAAACCAGTTTTAGCAAAATCAATCATGAAACTCCTTGTTGTGCAGCAGAATCAGGTAAGTAAAGACTACAAGAAGAACTCTGTCATGAAGAATTCAGAAGTACACAGCATGCAACTGAGAAGAAGAATCTTATTAACTGGGTGTCTGCTTTACAAAGAAAAGGAAAAATGGAAGAGCAAACATTTTTGTATAGAGAGAGATTGAGGTGGGAAATTCTAGGGATCTCTCTCTGTGTGTGTGTGTGTGTATGTGTGTATGTGTGTTAATGTTGACACACACACACACATGCACACATATGGTCCTTGCTTAACAACCATTCATTCAGTGACTATTTGAACGCAATATTAATGTTGATTTTACATGGAAATGACCTATTGTATTTTGCCCAAAAGAATAAAACAATTCTATGTTGATCCCAATTATTTCAGCAAGAAATCTTCTTCAGTCTAGTTGTTCATCAAGGAAGAAGTAAATCAAACATACAGCTGCAATTTTAAAAGCCAATCAAAAAAAGGGAGAAATGTTAATAAATCTGCCCTTTAATCATTCGTAGATATACAGTATATGCCTCTAAAAACAAATTGATGATGGGTTCATATGAACATTAGAGAGGTCATTAAATACAAGAGACAATGAACAAAGGATTCACATTTCTAGTGAGCTGAGGTCATAACTAAAAATATCCTAAAAAGTCCTAAAAGTATCATCACTTTGAAAATTATACCAACAAAAGCAGGTATTCACATCATGAATAGAATGGAGTTAGTTCTATTTGTTTTTGCATATAAAAATCATAATTCAAAAAATAAAGAGGATTTTATCCAGAGGTGAAGTTCAAAAAAATTTACTACTGGTTCTGTGGGCATGGCTTCATAGTGGAGTCCTGTGACTCATGGCCATGCCCACTCAGTCACATCCCTCCCCCCAAGCTACAACCACAGAACCCTTAGGAAAGAAATGTGTATATGAATCCATTCACAGCGGAGCTGCTGCTCCCTTTATGCCCCACCGCCCCCTGGTTTACCTTAAAGGGACAGGCTGCAGCAGGTCTGTTGTGAATGGAGGGAGAAACGTTTGGATTGGGTGGGCAGGTCAAGCGGCCAGAAGAGGTGAGTGGCGACAGGGCAACCAAGCGTGCTTGGATGGGGCCACTGGGGATTTTTGCCACTGGTTCAGAGAACTGATGCCAAATGTCCCTGCCAGTTTGGGCGAACCGGTCCAACCAGGGAGGATTTCACTCCTGATCTTATCCTAAGAAGCTACAGCTACACCTACATATGTTGTTCACGTAATTTTTTTTTAAGATAGTTACAGAACCACAAAAAACAAACTTTATTTCAAATTATATTCAGAGCAGAGAAAAGGTAACAATTCCACAAACACTTTGGTCAAGGACAGGAGTTCGCTCCAGCTGCTGCTACTGCGGTTCGCTTGATGCACAGTACTAAAAAAATTGTTTATGTGCATGTGCAGAAACAAAAAACAAAAGACTTGTTCATGGGCATGGCAGGCCAAGTTACTACCTATTCAGCCAAACCATTCTGAACTGGTAGGAACTCACTCTGGTCAAGGACCCTCAGCCTTCAAAAACCATTGAAAGTTTCCTATGTTATCAAAAGTATTTTTAACAACTGGCAAACAGATGGAGATATGGTCTTCTCCTTGATAGTTCCTTGATTAGGGTATTGTTAATCCCTGCTTAACTGGATGTTGGTTATATGTTGGGTTGTTTTTAAGCCATTAAGCATTTTTATTGTTTTATTTACTAATGAAGATATCCAGGAAGGGGAATGTTTTCTTTTTCTCTGGTGAATTTAATTCCTTTGAAGATATTATTTAATGGGTCTTCACTAGTTCCTTTTTTTATTATGACGAAGATGTTGTTTATATATCAAATCCTTATCTTTCATTATATGTAAAAGTGTGCTGTAGTTTCTAGAAGCTGCCTTATAATCTATGTTATGAGTCCTTCCTTAGTGTTCCCATGGATGTTCCTCTGATTTGTTGGTATACCTGTCCATCAAACTGAAAGTATATAGTGAAGCAGAAGCTGATGAGGTCCATGATTCTGGGTATTTTGATCTTAGTGTATTTGGCTATGTTGGAGGTATTATGTAGTACTACTGCCATGGATTCTTTTGCTACTTCTGGATCTATGAATGTAAAGAATCCTGTAACATCAAATGAAATTATAATTTCCTTTTCTATTTTTAGGTCTTTGATTTTCTTGAGGTACTGTCATGGGGAATTGATAAAATAATTGCTCCCTTTTGCAAGATAACCAAGCTTTTTTAAAGCTAGTCCAAGATATACACATATACATAAATATATAATCCATACATTTGATGACCTGCCACATCAAAGCCATCAATATTACATGCCTAGAGAAATTGGTGAGTAAGAGTGACTAAAACAATGATTTAAATTTTCTGAAATTCAGACAGTCTGGATCTGACAGAAGAAAATGCCAATTATTTATTTATTTATTTATTTATTTATTTATTTATTTATTTATTTATTTATTTATTTATTTTATTATTGTCCCCTTTTTTATTTTTACAAAAAACTCAGGGTGGAGTACATATCCATCATAACTTCCATGTCCTATTTTTCCTACAACAACCATCCTGTTGGGCTGAGAGAGAATGACTGAATCAAGACCACCAGCTGGCTTTCATGGCTAAGATGGTACTTGAACTCACCGTCTTTTGGGATAAATTTGAATAATTATTGAACAAGACAATCCCAAGCAAGCAGTATATATATAAATATGTGTGTTTGTGTGTGTATTCTGAAATACATCTAATTTTACTTATTTATATCTCATCTTTATTATTTTTGTAAATAATTCAAGGTAGCAAATACACCGAGTACTCCTTCCTTCTCCTATTTTCTCCACAACTGAGAGGAACCTGCTCAAAGTTATCCAGCTCACTTTCATGCCCAAGGCTGGACTAAAACTCATGGTCTATTGATTTTTTTAAAAAATGTTTTTTTAATTTTCTGCTGAATTTTTCAATCCCACCAATAGCTTTCAAAACAATACAATTGTCGTTTGAAGATGAACTTTCAGTCTTCTATGCCATGACACAGAACTTCTGATTAGTACCAGACCTGATTCTTGCTGGATGTGCAGCAATCACAGTGTTCCCCCACACAAACCTCTTATCTCCTAATGAAAGGCAGATGCTTTCCTATTTCCAAGCAACAGGCTTGGAATTATAGGCCTTCCTGGATTCAATCCAATCCTGAGATATGTTGCTGGAAGAAATAGCTAGATTCATACAATACATTGAACCAAGTCCAGAACTTGATAAGCATGATGCATGTGAACTAAAACAGCCAACAGCCAGCAGAGAGGCAGAAAAGAACCCTGTGTTTAAACTAAAGTGCCACCTAGTGAGTTCTCCAAGAAAGAGTCTGAAGGCGCAAACAGCTCAAACTATAAAGCTCTTTAATACAGAATTCACTGGTAGATTCCTGCTGCCAGAGAAGATACCTTCTAATGCCAGTTCAGCACAATGCCAAAGTCACAGCCATGGTAATCTAGAGTCTAGAGACAAACTCTAATAGAACAAAGTTTTGTCTATTCACTCCTGGTCCAAAGGGATAATAAGAATGTCCTGTTAAAACTACCAACTTATTGAATATCCAACTTGTTTCTGTTCACTATTTAACAAGGAGAAGGCATATTTAAGTTATAACAGAAGACAAATTGTGATAACTGCTGGATTCATATTTTCATCATGGGGAAGGAGTTGGTGAACCATTAGTTGGGTCTGCACTGGAAAACAAAGTAGATAAACACAATTTAGTCTAGTTAGTTATATATACCAAGTCTAATTAATATAATTAAATTTAAGGGTCAATATGTCAAGTACTGAAAATGAAAGAGGGGGAGGGAGGGAGCGAAGACAGGGAGGGAGAGAGGGAGAGGGAGAGGGAGAGAGAGAGAGAGAGAATAGTGGTTAATATACATATACATATACATACACACACACACACACACACACACACACACATATATATATATATATATCCAGGTTGCAAAAATCCAGATGACCACTAGATAGCAGCAAAAAGGATAATTTTCTGTATTTCTTTACTGTCTCTACTGGAGTGTAGATTTTACTGTCATAGAACTGGAAGTCCTAGTATAAACATAGCCATTAAGTGTCTGACTGGCTTGCCAACAATTAAGGGATAATATGAAATGTATAATAAGCATTAGAACAATAATGTTTTTAATTTACTTTCATATGAGAACAATGTTTGTTGCAGGATCATTGTTGCACATTTATTGTGTTTGCGCAAAATAATGAATCACAAGCTAGCCAAATATGTTTTAATCCAGCGTGTTACATAAATTCAACCCACATAGTCCCATGTACTCTGCAAATCTAAGAAATTAGGTTGAGGAAAAAGACAGATAAATTAACAGTAAGTGCACTGTATAAGTTCCAGAAATGTTAGTGCTTTGGACTACAATTCCCTCAGTCTCTTGGTTTCTGGTCATGCTCATTTTTGTTAGTGGATACTGAAGTCTAAGCCATCAGATCTAGTCTACAGGCATTCTGGGTTTCAAATCAAATAATCTTTGTCCATTACCTTTTCTGTATAGAGTCTAATGACAACTGGTAGAGCAGGAAGCTTACTTGTCACTTTCTAACGTTCTGATTGGCTATAATAATTTCCCAATTTGGATTATTAATCTAATGTTTACCAGATATATGTGAGAACAAATAAGGCTCACTCTTGAGTGGTAATTTTGTGCCACGTTAAAGGCTTGACATTTGGATTCAAATAAGGTTTCAATAATTTGTTTCACATCTACAGAAGATAACTGGCTTCATTCGATTATAAATCCATATATGAATATTATCTTTATTAGGACCAATTGAGGCATCATAACTTGGTAAACGCATTTTTAACTTCTCGGGAAACTGTCATCAGATAGAAGCACGATAATAACGAGTCGTTCTATCTATATCCTGTCTTCATTTATATCGGAGGGCACTTTAGAAAAACTTTCTTCTTCTTCTTCCGTAGTTTTCCCTTCGTGATTCCGTAAAAAAACGTTCCCTACAAGACAGGACAAGCTCCTACATTCCCCGAACTGTTTCTGTACATCGTTCACTACGGAACCAAAAGTTCGAGTGCCACTTCTCGAGAAAAGTGGGAGCCGCCTTCTCTCTCCTAGAGATGCCTTCTTCTCCCGATTAGCTAAAGCCAAGAGCTACGAGACTGCAGCGAAAGGGAGTCTTCCCTTACCTTTTCCTCCTGCCGAAAGCACAGAACGCCCCGAAAGCCAGAGCAGTAGCGAGCGCCAGACCGTACACGCCAGAAGGCAGCCACTCCAGGAGGCCCATGTTGGGGAGAGCCTCTTTCCTCTCCAGCTACCGAAAGAAGAGATCGTTCCTGCGCTCGGCTAAATTTCTGCGGGGCAGCCGCTCCTTCTCTTCGCCTTGGCGATCGCTTAATCTCTAGCGGCGTTCCGGGAAGTTTGGAGCTGGGCGCCAGAAAGCCAAACTCGAGTGAGCAACCTCGCTCCCACTGGAGCTCGGGAGTCCCCGGCCCCTCCTCTTGGGATCGGCCGAAAGAGTTGACAGGAAAAGGGAAAGGGCGAGGCCTTCTCCCCCTCCCTTCCCCGCCCCTTTCCTTTCCGCGGGCAATGAAAGAACGGATTGTTCGTTTTAGGAAAGGTGACAACTCCGAAAGCGCAGCCGATCAGTCTCCCAAAGTTGGGAGAAAGCTTCCCGCTGGAAAAGTCACAAGATCCGAGAAATCTTAGCCCATCTTTACGCCCTCAAATTGTTAGGGGAGAGACTTTTTATTTGTTATTCTCAGTTTGGCTAATAGGCTCTGTGTTTCAGTATACAACAATTTGGCCTGGCAGAGTTCCAGTATCCCAGAGGAATTTCCCAGGACTTTCCAAAAGATGAAGGAGGTTGAGATTGTTCTGCTGATTCACTCCTCTGAAAACCAAGCTTCCCACATTCCGAATCAACCAACCAACCAACCAACCAATCAGAATAGAGCTGGAAAGGATCTTGGAGGTCTTCTAGTCCACCCACCCCCCTGCTCAAGCAGATTGCACACTGTCTAAGGGTAATGCACCTCATCCAGAACTAGAGATAGGAGAACCTCTGGTTCAGAAGATCCAAATACCTACAGCCACTCACTCTAGCTATGGTTGAGTCCAGAAATGGTATTCTATTTTCTTCACTTCTTCCCGTAGCGGGAGGGTGCGTGTCTGGGCATGCACAGAACTTGATGATGTCAGGGTGGGTGGGCGGAGCCTGGCACCCCCACCACTATCAGTTTGTCTGAACCAGTGAGCACTGGCAGCGTACCATCTCTGGTTGAGTCGGAGTCCAGTTTTGCCCCATCCAAACCCAAATAGTCTCCAGACACTGGGATAAGACATCTGCAATTTCACTCAAGGGACCTGTTTCTAGTCTAATCTTTATTGCCCTGCTTACAGAAACTGCCCCTACGGTTAACCCTGATTCCATTGTCACAGCTAAGGCAAAGCGCCCATTGATGTGAGTGGCATTGAGTTGGCTACACCCACACGCTCACATGACCACTGAGCCCTGTCTACCCAGATGGCTGTTAGGGCAGAGAACCGGTTGTTAAATTATTTGAATCCCAACACTGATGTGTATATACACACATGAATATCTACCAAAATTGTGCAGCAACAATTTGGTGGATGTACTTTATATATGGGAAGAATCAATGCAGTGAGTGAATTCTCCTTCAGGCATTATACCGTATGTAGTTGCATTTGAATTAGTCTTAGCTAGTTTCAGCTGATTTTGAAAAAGCTTTTAAATGGATCACATGGCTGTGAAAAACATCTGAAAGGCTGTTTTCAAAGACTTTTAAAGCACTTCTTTACAAGCTGTCAGCTGCTTTTCATCCCACCACTCCATGGGCCGAATATTTTGCATTGGAGGGCCGTATCCGGTTTGAGGATGCCTACTCTAACCAATGGTATTGAATACTGCTGAGAGATCAAGAATAGCTAGGGTGGTGGGATTACCTCCATCCTGCTCACACTAGAGGTCATCTGTGAGCACAATCAACACCACCTCAGTTCCAAATCCTGGTTTAAATCCTACTGAAAAAGGCCTAGATAATCTGCTTCATCCAAGGTCCTCTGCAATTGTCACACAACTACTCTCTTCACAATCTTACCTAAGAAGGGAAGATTGGAAACTGGACAACAATTGTCTAGTTTGGTTAGATTAAGCAATTATCCTTTGAGGAGATGGTGCACCACCACTTCCCTATGAGCTGATGGAACCATTCCATCTTTCAAGAAGGAGTTAACTATTGCCCAGGCCCATTCCCTCGTTCCTCCCACACAGTTTTAATAAGCCAGGAAGGGCATGGATCTAATATACAAGTGGCCAAACCAGTAGCTGAGAGGGCCTTGCCAACTTCCTCAGGTTCTACTGGCTCAAAATCTTCCCAAGTCATTTTGCAAGACAGCCCTACCAACTCCACTAATTCTGCTTTAAATATGAAGAGCCTGTGCTGTGTTTTTCATTGCTCCATCCGCTGGATGTCTTTATAATACACTTTTTTATAAGGGGGTGGGAGGCAAGTACCATCAAGCAATTCAGCAGGTGGCTACAGCAATTTTTTTTTATCTGCTTTATTACTCAAAATTCACATAGCTTTATATTGTTTCTTTTAAAGTCATGCTTTCTCCTACAGAAACGTTTTATTCTCTATTTTAATGAGTATGATCCACATTAAACCACTATAACCATTCAAGGAAAATGTATCCTTTAAAGCAGCCCAAAAAGTGTTTTACAAAACGTAAATTTACTAGGAAGACATCTACCTGGCTTCAAACTCTGCATGCTTTTAGATGATTCCATCAGACTAAAGATGGCATTACTATCTTTAGATATTAACTTCATATGGTCTCCAATGTAGAGCAAATATGAGTGACTTTGTCCACTAGATGTGCAGCAACCCTTAAGGTGAATTTCAGTATTACACCCTCTGAGGAAGGACTGAGTCAGCGCAAATAGGCCACTGGGAGAATATCGGCAAATGTGATAAGGGTAGAGAAATAGTTATGTTTTGCCACCCTTACTGCCAGGAAGTAGGCCCTAATGCCGGTAGTAGCTTAGCTCATATCTGCTCATCCTCACTTCCTGTTTTTTGCCCCCCGATGATGCTCTAGGTGTCATAAAATAGAGTTTGAGCCACTCAAAGTACAGTTTCTCCAATAGTTTTTTTTTTATTTCTATGTTATTCGTACAAAAAGCAAAGCAAGCGTGGAACTAAGTTTAATTAGTTCCTTTATAGTGGTAAATATACTTGTCTAATTTCAACGTTAACTTACTATAATAAGCTATGCCCAACAAGGCTATTCAAATTACTACGTCCAACATGGTTACTCAAGTTGCTATAAGTATTGTTACCCAACCAGGCTACTTATTCAAACAATATTCACATACACTCTCAACATAGGTGATCAGGCTGTATTAGAGTGAATTGGGAAGCAGGCTCAGGGCATCCCCTGCTCCAACCAGAGTCGTTTCAAACTTTGGGGGTCTGGTCTTCATCCAGTCTTCTCTTTATACCCAGCTTGTTTAGTCTGAATCCATGTGTATGGTACTATTCTGACCCAATTCCCCAAACACAACAAGTCTTTCTGCTTTCAAGATGAATAGCCTGTCACACCTATTCATCTCTATCCCCTGCCTTTTATCCCCACAGCTAGGGTGGGGCCTCATTAGCTGCGGTGGCTCTTCCTTCCCCAGGATCGGCCCACAGCTTTCCACTGCTCTTCCCTTCTCTGCCTTCTGCACAGCCACGCATCAGGCACTAGACCCAGCTGTTCCTCTTCTTCTTCATCAACCACTGCTAGACCTGGGGACTGTTGACTCTCCATCTGAGGGTTGACGGATGGCCCAAGCTCCACCTCTTTTTCTCTCTGTCTCTGCCAGCTCCATTCCCTCTTCCCCCTCGAAGCTCCCAGATTGCCCTAATTCCCATGTCTCCTCCTCTTCCAATTCAGCTCCTAGAGGCAGTGGCAGCCAACAAGCCATAACAGGTACATCTTGCCCTGGTCTTGGCAGGAACTTCACATTCTTACTCCCTATTCCATTATTCAATGAATGCAGTACATTGAATCTGCATGTACTGCATGCATTGCATTCCTTACACCCACTAATGTTCCCCCTGGTAGCATCAGCAATAATTCACTCATACACACATCCAGAATCTTTTGTTATCAGTGATCCATGCATTCCAGCAGTGTGAGTTTCCCCATGGGTTCAGGAAAAGGCTAGATATGGTGGTACTATACGGCTCACTATATTCATGACTTATTTTATTATACATTATGTATCATATTTGTAATTTGTAATTCAACTGTGAAGCTATAGGATAGTGATGGCTAACCTTTTTGGTGAGGCATTCCAAAAGTGCGGGGAACATGTGGGGGTTGCGCGCACGTGTGCCCACACCCATAATGCAATGCCCTCCCCCCTGCGTATGTGCGCAGGCCTCACTGAAGCCTCCGGACTTCCGGGAAGCGTGTTGGGCTGTTTTTTTGCCCACCTCAGGCTTGAGGAAAGCCTCCTGAAGTCTCCAGAGAGTGAAAAACGGCCCCACACACAAATCAGAATTTTAGAACAGGCAACCCAGAAGTCAATTTCCAAACTTCCAGATTGTATATTGGGCTGCTTTTTGCCCTCTGGAAGGTGAAAAATGGCCAAAAATCAAGGCCAAAAATCAGATGACAGGGCAATGCCTCATGTGCCCCCAGAAATGGCTCTGCGTGCCACCTGTGCCATAGGTTCACCATCACGGCCATAGATATAACGTATAATATGTAACATAGGCATCTCTTAGTCTGTTTAAATTCCCTCAATTTCATCATTCTCATTTACTTTTTTGATGATGGTATAATTTGAAGTTAAATTACTAAAAAGAAAGATATTGTCCAATAGTCAAGACTGCAGTAAGATCAGACAATCCACTTTTAAAATTATAAACTAGACATGCTAACCTATGCCTCAGAATTCATATTACAGGATTAGTAGCTGCAGTTTCATTATTATTACTTATTTTTACAAAAGTTTTACAAAAAAGAATTAAAAATACAAAATGCAAAAAGAAGAACTCCATGAAAAACTATAAAAACAAAGCAAGCAAACAAATAAAAAAGATTAAAAAAGGAGAAACTATTAATATATATTATATATTAATCAAATGTCAATCAAATATATAAATCTACCAGGGTGGGGGAATATATTGCCTAACAGTAAAATCTATGCCACAGGAAATCATATTGATTTTTACAATAAAAAGTTGCTTTTTATTAGTTGATAAGTTTCATTAGTACCATGTAAATATTAGAGTTTGTAATTCATATAGTTGATATTCAGTATCAAAGACTTTATATTCCTAAAAATAATTCTGCATATGGGAATTAGATATTGTTTAGAGAACATTGCCATAGATGTTGATAGATGGATTAAAATTTCACTGAGTTGGTGGGATAAAATTAATTTCATTAAAATGGATACTGCTTAAAGGTAATCCATATATTAAGAGTTATGCTAATGCCAAATAATTGTTTCTTAGATATATAACTTATTCAGGAAAATTATATGGAAAATAGACCAATTAGAAGTTCATTAGCTAAACTGAGATTATATACGTATTTCCCTGCATAAAAATATGTAAATATTTCCTAGAAGAGATTTTCCCAACCTTGGCATTTTTAGGATGTGTGCATTTCAATGGCTAAAAGTCCCCAGCCAGCATTCTGGGATTTGAAGGCTATGCATCTTAAAGTTGCCAATGTTAAGAAACATTATCTTAGATGTTTTAGTCCATCAAATTTATTATTCTGCCATTAATCATTAAATTTTTACAGGAAATCCACAGTCATTACTTGGAGGGACAACTTTTTTCTCCCACTAGTTAAATTGTAATAGCCAGTAGCATTCCATACAAGTTTCATAAGCCATCAGAAATCATAAGCTCAGAAGGATAATGCCTCTCTCTTAACCCAAGATGTGTATAAACCACATATCTTCTCAATGAAGGGGAAAGTGCAGTTGTCATAGTAAGATAGTGAGTCATTTATTCATTGTTTTCTTAACCCTAACATTGAGATATCCTGTTCCTGTAAAACTAAACAGGAATAAACTTAATCCTCACTAAAATCTGAATGGTTTACTTATTTGGATGGTGTAATTATACGAAATGGAGATGCAAACAGAGATATCCTGTATCCCACTGGAAAAAACAACAGCTGTTTTTTAGAGGATGAAAAATCTGGTCCTCAGAGTTTATATCACTGAAACTTAAGTTTGCTCACCTCTGTAATGATTCCGACAGCCATTTATTCCAGCGAAACTTGGAAGATGTCAGCAAGTATTAACAAGAGACTTGACATTTTCCAACAATAATGCTTTCGACAGATCCTAAAGATTTGCTATTTTGACCATATTACTAATGAAAAAAGAATTTCTCCTGCAAACACACAACAGAAGACTCCAACTCATGGAAATCAATTGAATCTCAAGATGGCATTGATATTAAGTCCAGCCCGCCTCTGCTGCCAAATGACCAAAGAGGATGCCCTCTAAATACATGATGGAAAACAGTCATGGGAGACTTAAAGATTCTAAATATCACACGGGAAGATGCTAAAGCATTTGCTGGAGATCCTTTGCTGGCCAATATGCTACATTGCATGGAAGAATTTAATGCTAATGCTAAAATAAATCTGGATGATACAAGATCATTTTTTAAAGGATTGATTGCAATGTGAAGGAGTGAGCCTGGCTTATAGAAGCTTTCTTCTTCCCTAAGAAATGTATAATATTGTATGCCCTTCCATTTAAAACAAATCATTATATTTTGTGAAATAAGACCAAAGCCTCTTACGGAAAGACCTGTATTTCATTTGTTTTCATTGCTGCTGACAATTTCATAAAGAAAAAAAAAATACAGGATCAAACATGTTCAGTACCTAAACAGAAAAAGATTTAACACCCCCCCCCCCCAAAGTAACATCAACATTTTTATAGCTCACCAGAATATTAAGAAGTAAGCCACCTGCATCTCTTTACAAATAATGTTTCACCCCCACCCCCCAAAAAAACACAGCAGAAAAGATCTATGGTTTGATGGGCAGCAGACAAAATTCTATTAAGTTCAGAAGTTCCTTTAAGTCTAAGAACATTCTGAATGGTATTTCATTGCAGTAAGCTGTAATGTAGTTTATTTAATTTGTACATATTGTGGAACTCTGTTTTGAAAACCATGATTTATGGTTGAAAGTATTGGAAAACCTAGTTATTTGTAGTTTATTCAACAGCTAAACCATGGCTAAGACTGTTGTGGGAATCCAACTGATGTTTGTACCTGTGTGTATGTGTTTGTGTTCTTACTTTCTTCCAGTCCTTGAGCAGAGCCTAGCATTCAGTTTTCAAACTTTCACTCAAAGAATGTACTAAGTCTCTGGAGAGATTTAAGAAGTTTTATTTCAAACTTTGCTCTAAGTGCTGAGAAAGCACCTCACAGACATGGTGTAGAACAGTGCTATTAATACTAGATCATTGTGGATCCGTGTAGAATCTCTTTATCTTCAAAGAGAGCTTTTCTGCACATTATCAGAAGCACCTTTTGATAATAAGCAAGCTTGTTTTTCCAGTATAAATACACAAGCAGAAGATGGTTACTATTTAAGTATGAAAAACAATTTTGCATAGCTCTTCATTTTTAACCTTATTGCTGTGGGGGAAAAAAACCCTTCAATGTTGTCAAGATACGTTATACAGAAGGACAGGGTATACTTATTGCATGGGTTATTAATTGAAATATAATAGACAATGGCGAATTGCAGCTTTTCAGCTCAACTGGAGGTATTTTCCATTGTGTTATCAGTGTTTAATTTCTAGAATTTTAGATTTGGGGGAAGTCAAGCTTCACTCACAATTCCATCTGCCTGGAGCAACATCTAAATGTCTAGCACTGATATTTAATTTTACTATATGGACAGAAAGCTGCCATAAAATACCATATGTGCTTCAATTTGGCAAGGTGCAAACTGCATTTCTAAAAATATAAACTATTTGTAGTATGAAACATTTTTGTACATTTGCATTGTATTCTTAACCAGGCCATTTAAAGACCTAATGGCTGCATTCACACAATATAGTAAAATTGTTTCGTTTTAACCCTAGTTACCGTACATTTCTTTGAGTTTAGCATTTTATGCAACCAAGCCTGTTTGGTTAATTTATCATTCCATATATTGTGCAAATAGCTTCAGATTGCTTAATTCATAAAGCCAATTAAATAGGCTGTGTGAACGCAATTAACATTTCATACATGTGCAGGTTGTCCTCGACTTATGACCACTACTGAGCTTGGAATTTTGCTTGTACATTGTTGTGGTCATTTAGTGAGGCCTACATGCAGCTGCCTTTCTCAACGACCACAATCCCAACTCTCTCTGCTACAGTCATTAAGAAACCATGCAGCAGTGCCAACAGTGAGGAGGCACTGGGAAGCCGAGCGCCTGCCAGCATGTGGAAACTTGTCACAGACTGGAAGGCCTCAGTCAGCTAGATCCAGCAGCCTCTTGTCTCCGCCCACTCCCTAATACTCTCAAGAAACTTGGCCTTCTTCCTCTTGTCCCACCACTTCCAGAAGGCATCAGTAGACTAGGCCCAGCAATACATGGTCCTCCTGCCTCTTCCCCTGCATCCTTGAAAAACCTGGCTTATTCCTTTCCCACTACCACTGGCCTTCTCCCTCCCCACCACTATTCCTGGCATTTTCCTTACCATGCTCAAGTGCACTAACCTTTCCCTTTCCCTTTCCCTGACAGGCACTCTCATCAATGCAGAGCTCAGCTAGAAAGCTTAGCAAAGGCAACCTTTCTCAAGCTTAAAGAACAATCCTTTCCACCTCTCAGTGACTTAGCTGGCAAGGCTTCCTAGCCTACAGTGGGGAGGGTGGATTTGCAGCACTCCTATGGTTGTAAAGGTGGGTGCACTGCCAGATCACATAAACCAGACGCTGCAATGGTCAGAACTTTGGCAGGGGTTGTGAATCTCTTCATTCAGTGCCATCACAATTTCATATAGTTGCTGAAGAAACAGTCATAAATAGAGTACTAACTGTATAAAATTAAACCTGTCTTAGGCATGAAAGCCAGCTGGGCTAGTCATTTTATTTCAGCCCAACTCACTTCACGGGATTGTTGGAGGAATATTATGTATTTTCGCTACCTTAGGTTATTTGTAAAAGATAATAAAGGTGGGATTAAAACATATAAAATAAAAAACCAGGCTTTAGAAATGAGATCCAGTTCTTACTTAACAGCAGGATCAGAAGAAGAAGAATAAAAATCAGATTTGTGGGAAAGTGTCTTAGCCTCTCCTAAGTTAAAAGCAATGTTATATACATTATTACCAACCAGATAACCCATAAAAGTATTGCTACCCATATTTTTCAGAATATAAGATGCTCCAGAGTATAAGATGCACCTTAGTTTTTGGGGAGGAAAATAGAGAAAAAAACATTTCTGCCTACTAGGTATTCATCTGGCTAGTGTCCTTCAGCACATCTTCAGCACATTAGTTCACTGGTTGTGAGCAAGAGCATAGAGAAGCAAGCTGGAGTTAAGGAAAACTTCCTAACAGTGAAGACAATTAACCAGTGGAACAGCTTGCCTTCAGAAGTTGTGTGTGCTTCATCACTAATGGTTTTTAAGAAGAGACTGGAAAGCCACTTGTCTGAAATGATAGGGTTTTATGCTTGAGCAGTGGACTGGACTAGAAGACCTCCAAGGTCCCTTCCAAGTCTGTTTGGATTGAATATATTTTTTCAATGAGAAGAAGCCAATCCACTACACTGCCTTCCTATACAGAGGCTGCACCATCCCAGAAGCAGATGCTATTCTATAAGTCCCTGTACCAGTTACTCCTTTCTTTCTGGTTGGGATGTCTTCACAACTGTGTGTTTTTGCTCATACTTCAAACTTTTTGAAAGTTAACTTTGTCTTTAAGAAGTTGCAGCAAATTTTGATTTTTTTCTTTCAAAAATTTGCCGAAATGTTTGAAAATCTGCTCAAGTTTGTCATGAACCCCTTAAACAGCAACATGAACTTTCATTCAGCTCAAACTCTGACTCCATGTAGGACCTGGAAAAAAATAGAGATCAGTAGCTATAGTTATCTAGCTGAGAATTTAGAACATTATGGGAAGCTGCTCCTAAAGATCTATTATCAAATGCATCCAGGATGGCTGCCCTTTTTATTTGCACTTTTTTGGTATTTTTTATTTATTTTAACATTGATACAGTTCTAGGATCTGCAAATACTCTGAGAACCTCCTGTTCCAGAACATCAGTTCAGTGATCCTTTAGGAATGACGTATTCTCAAATTTGCTTGTGTGACTCTTAACCTATTACCTTTTCAAAAAATGTTACAATCAAATAAATGCACAATAATTACAATGTTTCCCTAAACTATTACTTGCCAATCTAGAAGAAATGTCTTTATTCTAAATATTTTTACAGGAATAAGAAGCTTGTGGTCTATAAGATTATTCCTCCCCAGAGGTAAATTTTAACAAAATCAATCAATAAAGAACAAAATAAGTTTTATTTAAAAAAAATGTACTGGAAAGTCTGTGCTTACTGTATATGTTCTGCAAATAATTTGTTTGCTCTTGTGCTTGCTTTTGATAGTATTCAGAGATCAGAACTACAAGGAATATTTCTTTTGCATTTTCCAAATTAAGAGTCCTCCAACAGACTATCTTGATGAGTTCAGCTATAATGATTATGAAATTATTCCACACCTTTTTTGGCAGCTACCTGCATCTTACAAGGGAAACCCATCTCATCACCCTTGGAGGTCTTGGGCCTCCCAGTCTTTTGCCAAAGATAAATTTGATGAAGAGATTATCCCCAAGTTTGATCATGACTTCTTTGTTTCAGTTCAGTTTCTTCTCCCTCTTTTACTAAATGTATTTAATACACGTATTTGACACCTCTCTCCTATGCATTGCCTACCCATGCATTAGTACTGCAACTGCAGCACGTGGAAGCTGCTGGAAGCAACAGTTTTTGGAAGTTTGCAGCTCATTACAATGTTTGTGGTTTGCTGAATATTTTAACAAGCTACCAACAGTCCTCAGGGAAATAAATAAGAAAAAGGGAAAGAAAGCATAAACCATTATCACTTGATGCAAAATGAATAAAATGTTAATGCACTGGAAGTAATAACTTCATACAAAAAATCACCTATAAACATTATGGGTATTTTCTTAAAAAAAAACTTTTGGAAAGTTTATATCCAAGTATAATATTTGAATTTTCTGTTGCTATTATTAATTTCACTTATATTCTGTTCACATATATTAAGCAATCACCTATGTGTGATCAGTTATTTAGTTCAAAGTATACTTTATTCTACACAAACCATTTATGCCATAGAGGGAATATTGCTGCATCCTTAAATTCCTTTATATGGTAGTAAAATCTATGAGTTTCAGTTAAATTTTGGAATAGATACACATAGAACCTTTTGGTCAATGATATGAAATGACCTTCAAACTGGATGCAAAATTCATTTCCTAATTTTAATATTTAAAAACTATTTTTTAAAAATACATTATTTATGAGAGACTGACCGTTCCTATTAGAGGGAAGTGGAGAAGTTATTTGGGGGATAATACACTTTAATATGAACAGATCATTGAAGGAATCTCCTGTACTTCCTCTTTGTCTAACCTCAGAATGTTATAATTTGCTTGAATAAAATAACCAAAACACTGTAGCAGAGAAGGCAATTTGAAGTGGCCTCTTGTGTTATACAGCTCCCATTCTTTTCACTGGAATTTATTTAGGAGATGCTATCCAAAGCCATATAGATCCCAAAATGGTAACATAAAAAACTGGGATTAATCAGGCATAATATTTGGAATTACAAATTGGTAGACTTCTGCCCCAAATTCTTGTGGAAAAAGAATTGTTGCCTATTCCTAAATGCATAAAAGGATAGGAAAAGAAAAAGAATCTACAAAATAGATTTTACCCACCTGGTACTTTTCAGAAATTTTAGAAATGGAAGATCTAAAATTCTAAAATTTGCAGCCAGAAAGTTGGGAACACTTAACCTATAAACCTTTCTAGATACTAAAAGTAAGTCTAATTCTATATTGTGCATGAATGCAACAACCTGAAAACATAACACAGTCATAGGCAGTTTAGCTTTTTCTGTTCTTCTTCATTTGAGCCTCACCACTTCCTGACATTTTGTGCCTATTTTTAATTGCAACATGTAAATTGTTTGTGACTTTGAATTACAACCGTCCAAAAGTTCTGCATTCTGCCTGTTCTCCTAAAACTACTTGTGCTGCCAAAACCTCATCAACAGCCTTGGAGACCTGCCAAATGAAGAGTTTTTAGGTGAGTAACATTAGATTTCAGAACTAAAGAAGTTTCCTCCTAAAAGTTATCAATGCTGGCTTGAAATATTCAGATGAAAGTTTGCATGGTGGGAATCAGTAAGTTACAATAGATATCTGTATCCTCCTAGGGTGACTGAATAGTTGAAAATTTATCACAAAATTTGCAAAAAAGTGATTTGTGTTTTGAGACACTCATTTATTCCGAGGAACTCTTTTTTTTTTTATCAACTGCTGAAATGATCTGGAGCCAGTTGTGTCTGAAATGAAACAAAAAACCTCAAGAGCAGATGGCCTAGCAAGTTCAGCAAAAGTGCTGTCTAAAAATGTAATGTATTCTTTGCTAATGAATAACCTCAAGGACCAAACTCTCTGCTTTATCACCAACCTTTGAATTTGCCCCATTCCCTTATTCTCATAGGCTGCAAATGAGAATGAACAAGAGCCAAAATGATGTGGGTCACATCATATTTTCAGGATATTTTTACTTGCCTTTTGCAAATATGCAATAAATTGAACTTTTAAAATAAATAAGTGATTTATATGAAAGAATATAAAGAGATATAAGATAGTATAAACATTTTCTATGTTTATAATAGGGTATCTAAATTAAAGGCATCATCTTTCCTCTTTTTACAATATAATAATTTTCTTAAAATCTACAGATGGAAAAAATTAATACAATTAAAGAAAATATAAAAAGTAAATAAACATAAAAGATTAAAGGGATAGAAAAAAGAAAGTGAAGATACAATATATAAAATGACTCCTTCCTCTCCTTCCCCAACATATAAACAATTTGGATAGCTTAATACCCTTTCTAGTACTTTTTAAAAAAAATAACCTTCTTCTTATATCTCATCTCTTATCACTAACCAAACTGCAAAAACAATAGATAAACAAAAATCTATTAAAGCTACCAGAAATATTTTTATATATACACATATGTGTGTATGTGTGTATTTGTAATCCAAACTTATTTTCTCTAAGAGATAAAGCACAAGAATCTCTCCCCACTCACAAAGAAATTTTAAACCCTTGTCATACAATCCTGCTCAAAAAGAAATCCCTTTAAAATCTACCAGAAACCATAACATATATATCTTAACCCTTTAGATTCACTTTAGAAATAATCTTTTTGTTTTTAAGAAGCTTAATCTTTAGTCCCATCTAGTGTCCCTCAAGTTGATTTCTTAGTTTTTCTCTTGTTTCCTTGCTGGACCAGCTTGAGTAGTAGTTGTTTGTCTCTTCTCAGAGTGAGTTTCCTTGGTTCCACACATTGCTTTTGTAAATCTAAAGTAAGAGGGCTTTCCAAGTCACTCTTCTGATTTATTATTTGTCTGCCCTCTTTAATTACTAAAGCAACTGGTAGGTTTCATTTGTAAATCCATGTTAACATTGTTTTCAGATTCAGATTCAGATTGTTTATTTGTATGCCGCCCTTTTCCCTGGGGGGACTCAGGGCGGCTCACAATCCAAGGGGGGGGGGGGAAGACAAACTTTTACATATAAGACAATACCTGATTAAAACGCAACATTCATACCATTCGGGCGGGTTACAATCTTTAGCCCCAGGCCTGATGGGATAGCCAGATTCTAAGGGCTGTGCGGAAGGTCTGAAGGGTGGTGAGGGTACGAATCTCCATGGGGAGATCGTTCCATTGGGTCGGGGCTACCACCGAGAAGGCTCTGCTCCGCGTGGTGGCCAGTCAGCATTGGCCAGCAGATGGAACTCGGAGGAGGCCTAAACGATGAGATCTGATGGGTCGTGTGGAGGTGATCGGCAGTGGGCGGTCTCTCAAGTACCCAGACCCACTACCATGGAGGGCTTTATAGGTGGCAAGTAGCACCTTGAAGCATATCCGGAGATCGACAGGTAGCCAGTGCAGCTTGCGGAGGATAGGTGTTACGTGGGTGAAACGAGGTGCACCCACAATCGCTCGCGCGGCTGCATTCTGGACTAGCTGAAGTTGCCAAATACTCCTCAAGGGCAGCCCCATGTAGAGCACATTGCAGTACTCCAGCCTAGAGGTCACAAGGGCACGAGTGACTGTTGTGAGAGCCTCCCGGTTCAGGTAGGGGCGCAACTGGTGCACCAGGCGAACCCGGGCAAATGTCCCCCTGGTCACAGCTGATAAATGGTGTTCGAAAGTCAGCTGTGGGTCCAGGAGGACTCCCAAGTTGCAGACCCTGTCTGAGGGGTATAATATTTGACCCCCCAGCCTGAGAGATGGAATATTTGCCAAATTAGTGGGAGGGAAACACAACAGCCACTTGGTCTTGTCCGGGTTGAGCACGAGTTTGTTGGCCCTCATCCAGTCCCTAACGGCTTCGAGTCCCTGGTTCATCACGTCCACCGCTTCATTGAGTTGGCATGGGGCGGACAGATACAGCTGGGTATTGTCCGCATACTGATGGTATTTTATCCCATGCCGCCGAATGATCTCGCCCAGCGGTTTCATGTAGATGTTGAAAAGTAGGGGAGACAAGACCGAACCCTGCAGCACCCCATATGTTAGGGGCCTAGGGTTCGATCTCTGCCCCCCAACTAACACCGACTGCGACCTGTCCGAGAGGTAAGAGGAGAACCACTGCAAAACAGTGCCTCCCACCCCCACCTCTCGCAGTCGTCGCAGAAGGATACCATGGTCGATGGTATCGAAAGCCGCTGAGAGGTCAAGGAGAACCAGAATGGAGGCATGGACTCGATCCCTGGCTCTCCAGAGGTCATCGGTCAATGCGACCAAAGCGGTTTCTGTGCTGTAGCCAGGTCTGAAGCCGGACTGGAATGGGTCAAGATAGCTAGCTTCCTCCAAGGCCCGCTGGAGCTGAAAGGCCACCACCTTCTCAACAACCTTCCCCACAAAGGGGAGGTTGGAGACTGGACGGTAATTGTTAAGAACGGCTGGATCCAAAGATGGTTTCTTCAGGAGGGGTCTCACCACCGCCGCTTTAAGTCCGGGGGGAAAGACCCCCTCCCGAAGAGAGGCGGTAACAACCACCTGGATCCAGCCCCGTGTCACCTCCCTGCTGTTGACAACCAGCCAGGAGGGGCACGGGTCCAGTACACATGTGGAGGCACTCACAGCTCTCATGGCCTTGTCCACGTCCCCAGGGGCAACATCCTGAAACTCAACCCAGCGATGGTCTGCCAGATTATCCCCTTGTGCCTCGGCTGGATCTGCAGAATCGGAGTCCAACTCCGACCGAAACCGAGCAACTTTGTCCGCCAAGAACTGGACGTACTCTTCAGCCCTACCCTGCAAGGGGTCCCCCGTATCCCTCCTATTTGGGAGGGAACGGGTTATCCTAAACAGGGCGGCTGGGCGCGACTTGGCGGAGGCAATCAAGGTGGCAATATAAGATCTTTTTGCCATCCTAATTGCCCTGATGCAATCCTTGATGCACGATGTTAAAAGTGCTCGGCTCGATTCGGATTTGTTGGATCTCCACAAGTGCTCTAGGCGTCTCTTCCGGCGCTTCCTCTCCCGGAGTTCCTCGGTGAACCAAGGGGTCCTCCTGGATCCACAGTCTCGGAGCGGCCGTAGTGGCGCAATCCGGTCAAGGGACCCCGTCGCTGCCGAGTTCCAGGCAGCAACCAGGGTCTCCACCGGACTGTGGGCGAGAGTATCAGGCATAACCCCAAGCTCCATCTGGAACCTCAAGGGATCCATAAGTCGCCTGGGGCGGAACCATCTGGTCGGTTCCTCCTCCCTACAGCGGAGGTTTGGCCTCCGAAAGTCAAGCCTCAGTAGGCAATGGTCTGACCACGACAGGGGTATGATCTCATTACCCCTCAGACCAAGATCACAAGTCCACTGCTCCGAGAGGAATATGAGGTCGAGCGTGTGACCCGCTGAATGAGTTGGGCCCCGAATTACCTGGGTCAAGCCCATGGCTGTCATGGAAGCCATGAACTCCTGCGCACCATCAGAGTGTTCACCGAGCGAAGGCAAATTGAAATCCCCCAGAACCATAAGCCTGGGGAACTCAATTGCCAGCTCGGCTACTGACTCGAGGAGCGAGGGGAGGGCTGCTGCAACGCTGTTGGGAGGCAGGTACGTTAACAGCAAACCCACTTGACCCTTGAGGTCCAACTTCACCAGCAGGGACTCACACCCGGCAAGCTCCGGAGCAGGGATCCTACGAGGTACTAGAGACTCTCGGATAACAATAGCCACACCTCCATCCCTTCCCTGGGCTCTCGGCTGATGGAGCACCTTTTACATATCATTCTTATATTTTACCATTTTAAAATCTGTTTTCAGGTCCAAACATCTTTTTTTTCATATAATCTGTATAATCCAGCATTTTTAAAACTCCAAACCTACATTCCAATCAGTCTCAGTCTGTTTTATCAAGTAAGTAAATAAATGTACGAAATAAGTCTCTGCTACAATATCAAACAATCTTGTAAGTAATTTCCAAACAATTTGGAATTTCTTCAATTTAATTTCTTTTAGAATCAAATAGTTTTGCTCCAGTACATTAATAGATCTGCTCTCTTTTAAGAATAATCTTTTATTCTCTCCTTCAAGTTTTCTCCTGTCATCTGTTTATTTAACAAAACTTTCTCATAGGAGAATTTCTTATAATTAATTTCAAAAACTTCATACAATCGTTTTATAGGTAAACACTGCACAGAAAATATTATTTCAAGTTCATTTAGCTTCTTAACTTTCCACACTGTCTTATTCCCCACTTTTGTTGTTTTCCAAAAAGTGAAGGTTTTAAAGTAAAGTCTAAATTCTTAGACTTATATTGGAGCTTTTTTCATCCAGGATAGAAGGAGGCTTTTCTGGTGACATAATATAGCGTGTCCTGTAGAATGTTCTTAATTCCAAAGTAATTAGCAATCACTTCCTAAAGTAAGAGGAATTGATGAAGAGGAAGAGATGAAGTAAGCAAACCCAATGTTTCCTTGAAAGGTACCAAAACATGACTTAAGCAAAATAAATATTTGCAAACCTCTAAAATTTGTGGGATAACACTATTTTACTACCTAATTGCAGGGAGAATCTGTATGGAAGCAAACATGGGCATTCTTTCTGTCCTTAATCCAGAGAGGAACTCTAAGAAGCTTATCATTCACCAGCTCCTATTTTGGTCAACTTTGTCAGTTCCTCAAAGAGCAGGGCCTTGCTCAGTCCAATATTGCTGTTCCAGTATCAGGGGTGGGTTCTGTCAGGCACTACTGCCGGTTGGCTTATGTGCGCACTGTGTGCGCATGCAGAGTACAATTAAAATTGTTCTGTGCATGTGCAGAATTGAAAAACAAGATGGTGGTGCATACTGTGCAGCCCAGGAAACTGGTTCGGGGACATGGCAGACCTGGGTCACTGCCGCTTCCTGGGTAGCAAACCACTACTGGTTTGGCTGAACCAGTCTGAACTGGTAGGAACCCACCACCACTGTTCCCTCTAAGGTGCGCGGCTGCGCAGCCGCGCACATGGCAAGAAATCCCCACGCAGAGGTTTCTAACTGCCGCGCAGATTTCTTTCAAAGTAAACGTAGGGAAGTCCTTTGCAGGCGGCTAGAACTGGCCGCCCGCAAAGGACCTCCCCAAACTCGTTTCAGCGGCAGCTCTCAGCCTGGGCGGCAGCGTCATGCAGGCTGTGGAAGAAGGGGAAGGAGGAGGGAACCAAAGAGAGGCTTTTACCGAGTCTGCGCCCCACAGCCAGGACCGTCCTTGCGCCTCAAGCCGCGTTTCTTTCTGCAAAGCCCTTCTGGCGTCAAACGGAACTCTCGGGTTGCCCAAAGGGCTTTGCAGGAAGAAACGCGGCTTGAGGCGCAAGGACGGTCCTGGCTGTGGGGCGCAGACCCGGTAAAAGCCTCTCTTTGGTTCCCTTCTCCTCCTCCTCCTCCTTCTTTCTGGAGCCCCTTCCTCAAAGATTTGGTACCAAAGCAATGGCGGTGAGGAAGTTGTGTCTTTTGGATTTTGCACTGTTGTCTTTTCAATGGTTCTCAGACTGGTTGAACCTTTAGCAGCTGGGGTGATATTCTTTACTGTTAAGGTTACAATTGGATGTGTTGGACAAATCTTAAAAGATGAAACTTTTATTAAAACGTTTGACTTAACTAAAAACGTCTTCCTTTTTCTTCTTCTTCTTAAATATGATTTATTTATTTATTTTTACTTCAGAAGTTTGATGACCGTTGTACAAACTAATCCAACCTAAATGTAGAGGAGGAGAAGAAGGGGGGGATTTAAAAAGAGCAGAGGAAAAAGAAAAGAAAGCATGAAGAAAACATAAAGAAAGGGATGGGAGGGAGGGAAGGAAGGAAGGCACTTTATGTTGAAACAGAAAATATTATATAAGGAAGAAAATGGAAATAACTTAGGAAGGAAGGAAGGAAGGAAGGAAGGAAGGAAGGAAGGAATTGCACTTAATATTGAAGGAAAAGAGAATGAAGGAAAAAGTATTGGAAGGATTGAAAGAAGGAAGGAGGAACAAAGAATTACACTTAATATTGAAATGGAAAAGAAAATATAATGAATGAAAGAAGAAGTATAGGAAGGAAGGGAAGGAAGGAAGGAAGGAAGGAAGGAAGGAAGGAAGGAAGGAAGGAAGGAAGGAAGAAACAAAGACTGTTGAAACAGAAAAGATAATATAAGGAAGAAAATGGAAAGACGTATAGGAAGGAAGGAAGGAAAAAAGGAAGACAATGTTGAAATGGAAAAGAATATAAGGAAGAAAATGGAAAAAAGTATAGGAAGAAAGGAAGAAATGTACTTAATATTGAAACAGACAAGGGAATGAAGGAAAAAATATTGGAAGGATTGAAAGAAGGAAGGAAGAATGGAAGGAACAAAGACAATGTTGAAATGGAAAAGAATATAAGGAAAAAATGGAAAAATGTTAGGAAGGAAGAATTACACTTAATATTGAAACAATTGAATATAATGAAGGAAAAGAAAACAGGAATAAGGGAGGGACGGAGGACTTCAGCTCCCAGAATTTCCCTGGCTGAAGAATTCTGGGAACTGAAGTCCACCCCTCGTAAAGTGACCAAGGCTGGGAAAAGAATCCGCACTAGGGACAATGCAAGCTATGCTTCACCCCATCAGTCCATCTTAGTGTGCAAGAAAGACATCAGACAACGCCATAGTTGCTATGGTAGCATTTGGCTATGCGCAGCGATGCTCTCCTGGTCTTTATGGGTGGGAGGGGGCAGTTGAGCTGTGATGCTAATCCCCTCGTGGGAACACAGAGGGTGGGAGAAGAGAACCAAAGAACTTCAAACTCCAAGGTTCTGGAGTGGAGAATAAGGGGATCAACTTTGTCTAAATGATATTGACATATAAAGAACGGTTGTAGGAACTGGGTATGTCCATTTGATGAAAAGAAGGACTAGGGGAGACATGATAGCAGTCTTCCAATATCTCAGGGGTTGCTCCAAAGAAGAGGGAGTCAAACTATTCTCCAAGGCACCTGAAGGCTGGACAAGAAGCAATGGATGGAAACTAATCAAGGAGAGAAGCAACCTAGAACTAAAGATAAATTTCCTGACAGTGAGAACAATTAACCAATGGACCAACTTGCCTCCAGAAGTTGGGAATGCTCCAACACTGGAAGTTTTAAAGAAGATTTTGGATAACCGTTTGTCTTAAGTAGTGTAGGGTTTCCTGCCTAGGCAGGGGGTTGGACTAGAAGACCTCCAAGGTCCCTTCTGTCATTCTATTCTACGATTAGGGGACTGGAGGCTAAAACATATGAAGAATGGTTGCAAGAACTGGGTATAATGAAAAGAAGGAATTGGGGAGACATGATAGCAGTCTTCCAATATCCCAGGGGTTGCCACAAAAAAAGAGGGAGTCAAGCTATTCTCCAAAGCACCTGAGGGCAGGACAAGAAGCAATGGGTGGAAACTAATCAAGGAGAGAAGAAACTTAGAACTAAGGAGAAAATTCCTAACAGTTAAAACAATTAACGGAACAGCTTGCCTCCAGAAGTTGTGAATGCCCCAACACTGGAAGTCTTTAAGAAGATGTGGGATAGCCATTTATCTTAAGTGGTGTAGGGTTTCCTGCCTAAGCAGGGAGTTGGACTAGAAGACCTCCAAGGTCCCTTCCAATTCTATTTCTATTGTATTCTCTATATTCTATTCTTTCTCTATTCTATTCTAATCTCTTCTGAACTAAATGTTTATCTAGAACTCAAATAAATAGCTGCTTTTTGGTTTTATTTTTTTTAATATTTATCAGTCTCTCTTTTATTCCATACTTCTGGTTGAAAGACTATTCTATGTCATGCTAAACAAATGCATATTCTAGTGGCTGCGGGAGCTCGTTGGCATCTTCAGCAGCAGCCCTGCCTCCTGTGAAAAAACCGAAGATGGAGCAGATCCACGCAGATGACGTTGCTGCAACATGACTGGAGGAGGAATTCTGGGAGTTGAAGTCCACAAGGCTTAAAGCTGTCAGGTTTGAAGACCCCTGGGGTTTTTTCCCTAAAGGGTTAGGGGTGCGAGGGTCTTGTAACTTGACAGCTTTAAGACTTGCACGCTTCAATGCCAGAGTTTCTGAGCCAACTTTTTGGTTGTTAAGCAGGACTGTTGTTAAGTGATACTGATATTATATAACACTTTTAATTAAGTGGGTACCTTGAATAAACATAACTTTGAGTTTCAAATAATACTGATTTCGTTGTTGTCTTAGGTGACATCTGTGAAAAAAATTCAGGTGCTCAGGCATGAAAATGTGCCGCTCAAACACTATACTTTTCCGCTCACACTGAAAAAAAATTAGAGGGAACATTGCCCACCACTGCCCAGTATCATCTGAAGATTTCATTTTTAGTCATGAATTACATGAATAATTCTACAAAGGGTTTCTATATGTTTAAGCCTTAGCACTGTGAACAGTAAAAGTACCAATCAGCTTTGAGAGATGAAGAAGTAAAGACATTAATCTATCTTTCATCATATAAGTATCCCAATAGGTGATCAGCATAATCTTTATGCTACTAAAAAGTGTTCTTTTTAGCTCCAGTTGAGTGAAATTGGCATCAATTATGTGTCTCTAAACTTTGTCACTTGGCTGTTTGTTTTTCTAGTCTTTCCCACCTGGCAAATTACATTGGATTTTGGCTACATTGCCCAAATCAGATGGTTTGGAGTTGGTTGATAAAGTAAACAATCTTACTAGATAAATATTAAACATTAAAACATTGGACATCTAATATTTTTTTAAAAAAATAAAGTAAGCAATCTGTTTATTTAATGGCATAAGAGCAATCACGTTGATCTAAAGTTTATGTTGATAAGCCTAACTGTTCACTGAAGGCTTAGTTCATAATGGAAGAGCTATAAATTTCCACTTTAAGCATTTTTTAAATGCATATCTTATAGCATATCTATAAACTAGCTAAGAGAGTCAAGTCAGAATGTCTGGGAAATGAGAGGAACATTTTCTATGCCATCAGTATAATGCCATACATAACATCAGTTAATAAGGATACAGTATGTTCCACAGGTGGTATTCTACCTGTTCGGATCGGATCACCTGAACCGGTAGAGGAAATCACAGGTGGCTCTACCCACCAGCCCCAGCTCTTTTTTCGCCAAAAGTACATGAGCAGAGGACTATGTGCATGCACGGATATGGCGCATGTATGCGAAGCAAGCGTGCATATGAGCGAGTGCACATTTCCAAACCAGTAGGGAAGGTAAGTGAATACCACCCCTGGTATGCGCCCTTAAGCAATGCAACAGGGAAGAATGTTTGAAGTCATTTTGTTCCAAATGCTTAAAAACATTTGTATTAATTGATTGTCCAATAGGGCTGTGTGCAAATTGATAATTATTTGAAAGAAATATTTTGGGAGTCAAATCACTAAAGCACCAGTGTACTATTCTTAAAACATCTTGTCTTTCGTCTTCTCTGTGAACCTGAAAAACAAGATGCAGCTGCCTTGACAAATGAATGCATTAAAATGAATGGAATTTCAATTTAAAATTCATTTTCAACTGCATCATGTTGTTGTAAAATGTTGCATCATAGCCTGACTAGGTGGCTCAGTGGCTAAGACACTGAGCTTGTCAATCAGAAAGGTCCGGAGTTCGGTCGTTTGAATCCCTAGTACAGGTCTCCTGAGTGAGCAGGGGGTTGGACTAGATGACCTCCAAGACCGCTTCCAACTCTGTTACTGTTTATATTTTCAAGCTCACAGAGAAGACAAAATCTTGAATGAATCACACTTTTAGCCAATTTAAAATTTTAATTTTAAAGTTTCAGAATCCATTATAGGAAAAAGATAATAAGAGTTATAATACGCAAAAGGCTTTGGGGAAGCAGAGCGGATCTTAGTATAGCAACAATATTTGCAACGTTTAATCATCTTGACTTGTAACATTTTTATAGTAGGGATATTTGTCCTGATGCAAGGCTCTTCAGATTTGATAACAGAGTAGCATAAGGAATGTTTTATGATGTTTTTGCAGAAAACTGGCATTTACTTCTAGTTATCAGCAAAAAACGATCCATAGAGAACAATTGGATATTCTAACCCTGGCATTCGCTTAATGACTTTGTGTTCACTTTATACCTGCTATGTTTGCATTATGACTGCTCTATTTGCTTAATGACCACCACAAAAAAGATCATAAAATTGGGTTAGTCATGTGATGATCTGCTTTACAACCATCATGACTTAGGATGATAATGGAAAGGTTTCATTGACGTTGTAAATCAAGGACCCATAGTATAAATATTCAAAGAGATATCAATTGAAGAGATAGGAGGAACACTCAAAAGATTATAAATATATAAATTGGTTTAAGTGGCTTTTATGTTACTCTATAGTAAGTTACAGGTGCATATGTGCTCACTGTGGAATGCATGTATTGATATCCACAAAATGATATGTAATGTGTATCAGAGGTGGGTTGCTACCGGTTCGCACCAGTTCAGGTGAACTGGTAGTGGAAATTGGGACTGGGTCACTGAACTGGTAGGGCCAGCAGGCTGGCCACACCCCCGAACCATTTTCCTGGTTGCCGCTGCTGTAGGTGGCTTGGTTTTAATCATTTTTTAATGTTCTGCGCATGCACACAACAATTTACACTCAACTGCACACACACGCAGCAAACCGGCAGCAACGCTGGCAGCAACCCACCCCTGGTGTGTATATAAAATTTAATTATTTCCTATAAATGTTCAAGAATCACTTTTTATTCTGTTCAGGGCTTTCCTTTTTTACTGTACTCTGCACATTTCTTACGTGCTAAAGATATCATTCCTGAGCACCAAATTGTTTCTTTCATTGTACAGATATAGAGGACAGGAAGGGTCATTTGGTGTCCTATTTTACACCTTTGTTCTGCTTCTATTATGTACATAAATGGGTTAAAGCTGGAATAACCAAAAGCCACTCCCTTTTGGACTGTGCATGCTAATTAACCACAATAGGAGCTCTGGAAATTCTGTGCCTTTTGAGACAGAGACAGAGACAGGCGGATAGATTATTGTTCATGTCTCCTTCTTTCTCTGTATTTTTCTGTCTTTTGTCTCATTTTTTCCAATTAGCTTTTTTATTATTACTGATGTTTGATAAATAAACATCAAGCTACATATCTGATAGCCAAACCAAACTTTGATGTGTATGTTTCTGATCTGGATACTGGGATTAATTGGAATAAATTGGAAATTACCTCCAGTAATTTTTGCAATAATGTCAAGAACAAAAATCACTGGTCTTGCTCTGATTTAAAATGTTGGTATTTTTAAACAATATGTAATCCTACAAAATATAAGGATTGTGTTCCAGTGTTAATGCCTTGATACTCTGTCAATCACGTTTGAATTAAAACAATATACTATTTGACCAGATGGCCAAGAGAAATAAATCTGTATTGCAACAAGGGAAACAAAGACTTTTTATCTCAGAGTTCTCGTTTCTCATTAAATAATAAGTTGCTTTTGACAGATGTGCTGTAGTTGTATTCATTTTTAATCTCAACCATATGGTGGGACAGTCTAATGATAATTCAGGTATCCTTTCAGTAGACTATTAAAGACTGGTGAGCACAATATCCATGAAAATTGGTATAATGGGGGGGAGAGAGGGATTTTTTAATAAATGAGATTGGGGAAAAAATATCCAAACCCCTAATTACTCCAGGCAAAAATTAAGGAAGGGAGCTACCAAGTTACTAAAGGGCATGGAAAATCTAAAGGATAACATAATTTGTCTAAAATATTTATTTTATTTTATTTTATTTTATTTTATTTAGTTTGTCAAATGTGTACAAGATGACAGGTATAAGAATAACCGTGGACATGAAAAAAGGAAATGAATACAAATAAATGGGGACAGGGATGGTAGGCACACTGGTGTGCTTATGCACGCCCCCTTTACGGACCTCTTAGGAATGGGGTGAGATCCATGGTAGACAGTTTAAGGTTGAAGCTGTGGGGGTTTGATGATGTAATAACGGAGTCAGGTAGAGCATTCCAGGCATTGACCACTTTGTTGCTTAAGTCATATTTTCTGCAATCGAGTTTGGAACAGTTTACTTTGTTTGCCCGTGTATTATTGAGGTTAAAGCTGAAGAAGTCATTGACAGGAAAGACATTGTAACAGACAATTTTGTTTACTGTGCTTAGATTGGACCGCAGGAGGCGCAGTTCCAGATTGTCCAAGCCCAAAATTTCGAGCCTGGTGGCATAAGGGATTCTATTGTGAATAGAAGAGTGGAGTACCTCTGGACCAGTGATGGGTTCCGGATCCCGTTGCAACTGGTATGGTTGCAATGGGGCTGGCGTCCTCCATGAACATGCGCACACACGCATAGCGTGCTCATGCGTCTTACTGTCCAGCGATGCCTCTGTGAGCCTCCAAGACGCTCCAGCTGTTTGGCGGAGCATTATGCAGGCACTGTACGTGAAAGGGCCAAAGAGTTTAAAGACAGGTAAGGAGCGCGGGTGGGCCCTCCGGAGCGTGACCCGACAAAAGCGCGAACGTCATAAGCACGCCGACAAAACCACGGCGCTAAAACCGCGATGCCAAAAGCATGTCGACAACAGCGCGCCGACAACAGCGCGCCGACAGAAGCGCGATTTAAGTTAAGGTAAGGTTTATGGTTAGGTTTAGGGTTAGGTTTAGGTTTAGGGTTAGGTTTAGGGTTAGGGTTAGGGTTAGGGTTAGGGTTAGGGTTAGGGTTAGGTTTAGGGTTAGGGTTAGGGTTAGGTTTAGGGTTAGGTTTAGGGTTAGGTTTAGGGTTAGGTTACAGCGCGCTTCTGTCAGCGCGCTGTTGTCGGCACGCTTCAGGGCTCATTCGTCGCTCCTTCGTCGCACGGTTTTGTCGGCGCGGTTTTGTCACCGTGGTTTAGTGAGGCGCTCTTTTGTCGTTCGTGCATTTGTGGTGGAACCCCTCTGGAGCACCATACCACAACAGTACCCAGTTCTCCAGGCAAGCTCCGGTATGCCCATACTAGGGTGTACCTCCTGCAACCCACCACTGCTCTGGACCCACTCAATCTTTTAATGTCCGATATACAGTGTGGATTCCAGGCAGATGAGCTATATTCGAGAATTGGTCTGGCAAATATGCAAGGAAAGTAACAATTTTATGACAGTGCTGCATAGTTGGCTTACATGGCTTTAAGGACTGGCGTGGCTAATAAATTGATTATAGAACTATTAGTGGGGTACACAATCACTAGTGGATGTGAAGTGGATCTAGACCCATGTCTGTAACAACTGCTTGCTTCAAATAGTGACTCGTGGAAATATAACTGAAGGAAAAAGCTCTGTGCTTTTGATAATTTTGCTCAAGATCTTGGAGAGAGAGGGGTATGTAGTTGAATGTGTATAAATGGAGAGAGGGAAAGGGAGAGAGGGAGAGAGAGACTGACTCTGCCTGCAATTAGGGGGCAAACCATTTGTTTATCCTAATTTTAGAATACGAGGATCTCAGGAATATTCTGCTCCACATAGCCAATGGGATAAGAAAGAATTTGCCCACACTCTTTCAACTTTAGTAGATTTGTGGTAGCCATTCTTTTTTTCTGATTTCATACATGTCAGGTTTGCATGAGGTATTTAAAAAAAAACTTTTAGTCAAAGCCTTTCAAGTAGAAAGCCTAATTCTGAAATGCAGCGAGTTACAAAGCTAGACAAAAAAAAGAGATATTGCTGAGAAAAATGCTTTAGAACACAACAGGAATGGAATGAGCCTACCCTTGCTCCCATGCCTCATCATGGCATTCACAGCAGTGCAATTGCGTGAGTCCCAACAATTTTAAATCAAAAATTTTCCTGTTTGTTTACTGCATCCAAGAGAGCAGTTTTCTCAGTTGTTTGTTAAATGAAACAGCTGTCTACCAAACAGCTGTTACCCCCCCCCCATCCCATTAGCAGCTTGTGCAATAAAGGGTTGGAAGAGCTATTTAAATGTAGACAAAGTTAGCAATCTGGAATTATTAGAGGCAGAAGGTGAAATAGATATTTTTTGTTTATTGAAAATGTTATGTCATAGGATGATTTCAGATAACTCTAGTCAGAGGGAACAGAGTTAGCCAGCATGACGTTTCCCTCACTCACTCAACCTGGGTAATTATGTCAAGCCACCCCAAGAACTTCATAAAAGTTCTTATGCATGTTGGCCTTGCATTCCCATGTCACTGTTCTGGCTTATCAAATAATTACATGTGCGCCTAACCAGTACCTACTACTTCTGTTTGTAATTGTAATATCAAAATCAGTTCTAAACCCTCTTTAACTCTATCTGCATTTTTTCCCTTTCATTTGTAACTCACTTGATGATGAAAGAAAAACCTTTTTAGTAGAGGAAAGAATGGCAGGAAAATTTCCATGGGTAAAATATACTATTCTTGCACTTTTTTTTCCAATGAAATAGGATCTGCTCAAGTGTATACATGAATAAGTTATTGTACCTCTGGATGCATGACTTTTAATCTGTTTCCTTTTTGCACATAGAATAAATGAGGCACAATATCCCTATGATCTCATTCCAGGGTGCCCCTCTCCCCAGCCTATGGATAAATTAAATCAAGTAATCCATTTTCAGCCTACTAACAGCTTATGCAAAGGTAAATATGTGCTAGTCATTTCTGGCTCTAGAGTGGGCACTCATCTCTGTTTCAAAGCTGAAGAGCCAGCGCTGTCCAAAGACGGCTATATGGTCATGTGGCCAGCATGACTAAATGCCGAAGGCACATGGAGTGCTGTTACCTTCCAACCAAAGGTGGTTCCTATTTTTCTATTTGCATTTTTACATGCTTTCGAACTGCTAGGCTGGCAAAAGCTTGGACAAGTAACGAGAATTCAATCTGTTACACGGCACTAGGGATTTGAACTGCCGAACTGCCAACTTTTCTGATCAACAAGCTCAGGTATCAGAGGTTAAAGAGACAGTTGTCAATAAAATTTATTACAAAATAAATAAATGTTGTTCTCACGCTTTCTCTCTGAGTTAAAGCATATTTGTACATGTTGGTGTATGAAGGAGCAGTTTATGAAATATGGCATAATTTATATAAATAAAAGTGGTCAAATAAGTCTACTGATGGAATACTCATTTTACACGAAATGAATGGTAGTATTATTCATTAACGTAATATCAGATTTCAGAAAACAAGAAAGACATGGAGTGATTCTTCCAAGCATTCTTTACTGCTCCAGACCTATTGACAAAATCTTGCTAAACTGAAGCAAATTACTATCTATATGAAACATTTACTCTGGGAACTATTTATATATATTCAAAATAGACACAACACAAGGAATCCTCCTTCTTTACATATTGTAGAAAGTGTATCAGTTGGTTACAAAAGACTTTCATGCATCTCTTCCACAGTCATCAACCATAATTCATATTAACTCAAGTATTTTAACTCAGATATATTTATACATATTACCATCATCATACCTCCATTTTCATTTGACTATAATTGTTTAAATGTCCTTCATCATAAAATATATCAAGATTTAAAACATAACCACATACTGGCCTTTCAATTACTATTTCTAATATCCTCCAATAACCCTGAATCCTTATGGCCTATTCTGGCTAAGCATCCATAATATTTAGTAACAAAAATTTCTAATCCTCCTTTCCAAATCACTGTTTACAATTTACATCTTCTTTCCTTATGTTGTACCCATGCATATATATATATATATATATATATATATATATATATATATATATATATATATATATATATATATATATATATATATATATATATATATATATATGTTGTTATCATTATCCCTCCTTTATTTGACTGTGTCCTTTATCATAACATTTTCCCCCTAATAAACAAAACTTAACTAAATTTAACTTAGTTCTTTTTTATTATCCTTTATATATAACCCAAAAAAAATCTAATCTTCCTTTCATAGGTACCATTCAATATTCATATACAATTATTATTTATCATAGCAATACATATGTATACATTATTATCATTATCAATTATTTATTTAACTATATCTATTGTCACTAAATTTCACTAAGTTTAACTAGTTTTAGATTATATTCTTTCATCTATCAACCTGTATCTTTCCAGTAGCAATCTCATGTCTTCTGCCATTTGTGGTATCAGTCCTCTAATCATCTTTATAATCAAATTTGTATGGACTCCTCTTTGCAACTCATTGCTTATTAAGTCTCTCATGTGATTTCTATGCCATTCTTCTGTTTTCTTAATCAGCTTATCTTTAATTGTCAGTGGTGTTTTCAATGATGTTGCTAACAAAATTTCTCTCTTTAAATCCATAAATTCTTTTATTTTTTTCTTCTTCTGTATCTTGCCATCTGGGGTAGAGTTCCCCTCCATTTAATTCCTCTTTCCGTATTCCACTCTTTCCATTTCCAGACACAAACCAATCACCATAAATATCAGCAGATTTAATTTCTTTGTAGTCATTTTTCTCTTCGGTTTTTAAGACTCTAACCTCCACTTTTTCCACTTGATAAACATCTCCAACTTCTTCATCATATTTTACTGATAGATGCTCTAGATTTTCTAACTTCTTCTCCATCCTCTCAAATGTGCTTGATAATTTCTGAATTTCTAACAATATCTATTGCAAACTTACAGTTTCTTTCTGCTGTTGAGATTGTGCCATTATCTCCAGCTAACAAACACTGCTGCTCTGGCTTGGAAGGTTTTTACAAGATTAAGCATAAATTCACAATAAGGTTTTATTTTCACTTTTCTCTGGTTAAAGATATACTTCAAAGGAACATCTGTATGCTTTTCTTCTTATCACTCTCTATAGACAAAACAGTGAGACCTTGAAGTGCCAAGCCAGAATAATCAGTGAGGAAAATAAAAGTGTTTTGTTTCCAATACACAACCCCCAGCCTCCGAGTAGCAGTGTCATCTTCCCCTCTGTTGTTACAATTTTCTTTGTTGCTTTTTGTATCTTTTTTATTCCAAGTAAAAAAAAGTCAAATTCTTGAATGAAATAGAGAAGAAAAAGGGGAAAACACACGCAGTAATGAAGAAGGAGAATTTTAGTCCATAGGTTGCAAAAAATAATAATAAAAAAGAAGAAGAAAACTTAATCCATTCAGTTTAAAAGGCTTGCATAAATTCCATCCATGAAAATAACATTTAAAAAGTAAGATAACCCACTGTCCAAAACCATTCAAAGCTTAATTCTGCCACTTATTTCTTCTGTTCTCAAATTTAAATTACCTTTACGTTTTTTATAGGCAGTTTCTTTTAAAACAGTAAAAATTCCTCACCAGCTGGAAACACTTTCTCTTTCTGTTTCCTTCCATTTTGGAGCCACCCTGACTAATTAAGCCACTAATTAAGTGGCTGGACTTTTTGTCGCCGGCTTGAAGAACTTCTCTTAGATCGATCAGGGACTGTGCGATGTCCCTGAAATCAGCAAGACATATTCTTCCTGTTCACCGTCTCTGCAGGGTGGTTTAGGTCCGATTGGACCACCCAGTGGTAAAAGTATTGGCTGCGGTCTCGGACCATTGAGACCGCACGTCTGTATCGTCGTGACATTGGCGCCTCCTCCTCACTCTGGGAACTATTGAGGGGAAATGGTCTTCACCCTCTGTCTTTCACACAAATTATCTGAACTGAGTTGCCTCCTTTGGAATTTACTCCCTCCCTCCTGGAAATAAGAGTATATTTCTTCAAAATTAATATTAAAATATTTGATACAGGTCATTTTTTAAACATGTACTGTAAATATGTCATATGCACAATTTGGCGGGGTGGAGTGGGGTGGCAAGGCAGTCAAGGACAAGTTTCATAGGGAATTAGTAATCCTAGCTGGTCCAAATATCAAACTTTTATTTGTGTATTTATGGTTTTATTTTACTTTATTTTGGTTAAGTTTTTAAAATCATGATTATTTTTCCTTTTAATAACTTTGGCCCCTTGTGCTCCTTTATTCCTAGTATCTTCAAAAGGCTTAATAAAAACAGAAAACTGGAATGGGCTAAATTGTGCAGGGGCACAACAGATATCCTATGTACCATTATTTCATCATACACATATTGCAAACTATGTAATTTGCGTCATCAAATTAGAGAACGGACACATAACATTTCAAATAGTGGAACCAATTAGTATATCCTCACTCTTTAATCAAAGGAGTTTTCAAGTGGTTTGCTAATGAGTGAAAATCAAGATACTATTTATGTTTACAAAAAGGAGAAATGTGGGATGGGACATAACAAAATATTTATCTGCTTATGTTTAATTTTTAAAAATTTAGGACATTTTTTTTCTGGACCTTCTGCATTTTACACTTTTTCCACAGTTAAAAAGTGTGGTGGTGGGGGGGGGGAGTAAAGCTAATTCTTAAAGAACTTTCTCTGCTATTGCTGCTGCAGTTCTATAGTGGATTCACATTCAGTTCTTCTATTTTTCTGTTTTGCCTGTGCTATAAGAGTAAGGCTGCCTAAACACAAATATGAATGCTGTTTAGCTACAAAAGCAGCTCTTTTGTAATGGAAAATTTCCTAAAATCCTTACTTCTCAGGGGATTTTCCAGGCACATCAAGTGAAAATTCTGCAAAAGGAACATCTGTTTAGTTTTGTTAACTGTACACTATCTTCGCAGCCATATAAATTTGAAATATATACTTTTGTACTTTCTAGCCATTAATTACAGAGTATATTACAGTCTCATTTTTACTCTGCATTAAACATCTGGTGCTAACAGAAGCAACAAGAAAAAATGCATGATTATATTGTCAGACTTAATAATTTAGAAATATTAATCAGCTATCATAACCATCAGTAATATTTCACATGCAAAATAGCTCTTGAAATTCATTTTCCCCCACTGTTCCCCCAATAAAATTATTTAATGAACAACTTTTAAATCATATCAGCACCTTTTTTATCAGTCTTCATGAATGTTTACCAGATGTATTTTTATAAGCACATATGTAGTGCATTATCCAAAGGACTGGCTCCATTTAAATGCATGTTGTCATTGCATTTTTAGCAGGGCACACAAAAACAAGCTGTATGTAGACTTGCCTAGGTAGCATAATTACAACAATTTCTTAGTGGTTTGCAGTTTGCAGGAAATCTTGTGATTGGTTTGTGATCGGTGGTTTGCAGGAAATCTTCTGATCATCCTACTGAATCTGCAGGGCTACACTGGATTCTGTTTTCCACTGGATATTACATTAGTTGCTTCTTAGGATGGATCCAGTAACTCTATAATACTTTAGACTCAATGTATCTGAGATGGACCCTTACACTTTTTAGAGTTTTTTAAAAATAGTGGATGGCAGAACAACTTAACATAAATGGTCATTAAAAAAAGAATTCTAAAAAGTGTTTCTGCCTGAGAATTCTAGTCTGCATTAATACATCTCATTGATATGATGGCATGTTGATACTTCATCATACAATTCATGGATTGATAGCTAGAAAATGAAAGGAGCCTCAGTTCAAACCAGTGGAAATACAGAATGTAACTCTTACTAACCCTACAGATAAGTCCACAGCAGATAAACTTGCTGAAATATGTGTGAGATGCATTTTAGGATCTCCTGGTACCAATAGAATTTCTACTAATGTGCAAACAGGGATTTCCAAAAATCAATTGTTCTTGAAATCATTGCAGAATTAGAAAGTGTTAAACTTCCTTCTCTACCGCTTATGGTCCTGAAGCTTCTCAGGTTTCTCAGCTGCTGCTATTAGCATAAAAATTATGTGAAAGTTAATTGCATTCATGAAATTAAAGCACATCAGATTTTGCCCTCAGCAAGCTGGCAACAGATGAATAATCTTGATGAATAATTATATGAGCTTACAACAGTACACTGAGTAAGAATGACTAACAGCATGGAGAGGATGAGTAAAGTTAGTATCAATTTGCTATCAAAGGTAACTGATAGACTGGAATTTTGAATGGGGTCTAAAAGCAGAAACCTGAACTGAAATTTGAGATCTGGTGATATCTAAGGTGTTGAATCAATTATAAGGATCATATCTATTATTCTTGAGTAATTTTTACTTATTCGTAATGATGTTCTATTAATAAATATGTCACTGTTTTAATTACCTATTGATGGATTTTAAAGTCTATTCAGATCATCATATTGCATTATCAACTGTCCAAAAAGGAAAGTCCTATTGCAGGGCCATGCAAAGTCACAGGAAGAAGAGTTTTGCAACATGTGAGAATTTTTATAGAGATCATTTTACAATCTGGAAATAAGTACATGCTGCTGTGCAGTTGAAGTATCTGATCCCATCCTATTGTTCTCTCTGCAAAGTAATGTTAATTTACTGAATATGATAGAATCTTGAACTTCTCTAAATCAACCAAGGGTGAACTGTAAGTAAATTATATCCCCAGGGCCACATTCAGTCCCTACAAAATGCATCTGACCACATTATTGTATTTGGATGTTTGCTGTAATGTCTGTGATTGCTCTGTAATGGTTTTATGACCTCTTCAAAAGTTTGTATTTAAGATACATCCAAGATACATCCAAAGGAAATATTTTGGAAAAGCAGTTTATCCAATGGAAATTATATGCCATAAAAGCATAAAAGTAAAGGTTCCCCTCGCACATATGCTCCCGACCCTAGGGGGCTGTGCTCATCTCCATTCCAAAGCCGAAGAGCCAGCGCTGTCGGAAGACGTCTCCGTGGTCATGTGGCCAGCATGACTAAACACCGAAAGCACATGGAATGCTGTTACCTTTCCACCAAGGTGGTTCCTATTTTTCTACTTGCATTTTTTACATGCTTTTGAACTGCTAAGTTGGCAGAAGCTGAGACAAGTAACAGGAGTTATGCAGCACTAGGGATTTGAACCACTGAACTGCCGACCTTCCGATTAACAAACTCAGCGTCTTAGCCACTGAGCCATGTGCCTCATAAAAGCATATCAACATTAAAAAAGAAAAGAAAATCTCAAACCAAACCCAATTTACATATGTGATGTTTCCCGTTTCTTTGTCAATTTTGTCAATCTTCACTTAGTTAGATAAAGTCCATTTCAGCCAAAAACTGTCCCTCCTTATCCACATGATTCTATGTATGCCACAGTGATTAAAAAAAACCACAGAATTGATTACGGTTGTCTTTTATTGGGACATAATTTCAATAGCATAAGCCAACAAATGTTATCCCAGTTTTGAATAATAAGTGAATAATAATAAAGCTGTAGAGAACAAGAGTGATTGATGAAATTTGAGGGGAATGTTCAAGAACTATTACATAAATAAAGAGGTCTGAAACATTATTTTGTTCTGGGAAACAAAAACTGACCCAGGCAGCCTCCTTTCTGATTTTACAGGATATATGAAGGAGGAGAAATAAAACATAATTAGGCTTGCAAAAGTTTTATGCCCCACCTTAATAAACTTTAATATCAGTCTTCCTCTGGAGTTGATTTTCTAATGTGGTCTACCTTGAAGGGGTGATAGAGGTTATAGTAGCAACATAGTTCAATCTCTGACAATTCTGTTTGTGCATCATAATATAGCTACTTACCACAATTCACTACTTAAAACCATCATCATTCAATAGGTAGAAACCGGTTTACTACCAGTTCGCTCGTGCTTGCTCACTCACTCATGCAATGCTTCTGCACATGCGCAGAAGTGTTCGGGCGGGTGGGCGCAACCTCCTGATGCCACCATTACCAGGCCAAACCAGCAGCAACCCACCTCTGGTCTACTGCAATATGCTCTACATTAGGCTATCCTTGAAGAAGAGTATTTGAAAACTACAACCCATGCAGAATGTAGTGGTGTGGGCATTTCTGGGTATTTCTAGAGTTGCCCATGTAATACCTCTGCTGCATGAACTGCATTGGGTGTGCTTTGCTTCCAGATCCAATTTGGAGTATTGGTTATGTCTTTTAAAGCCCTTTACGACATGGGCCCAGGTTACCCGGGGTATTGCTTCATTCCAATTTAATTGACCCATCCTACCTGGTCAAGCAGAAATGATGTTATAGATCCTGTTGGCTAAAGCTTTCCAAATGACATGATCTAAGAGGAGAGTCTTCTCTGCTGTTACCCCTGCCTTATGGAATATCTTGCCCTCTAGATGAATCTCGCACTACTCTACTGGCCTTCTGAAGAGCATTAAAACCTGACTCTGTCAGTTGACACGGGCATCAAAGAGTCTTACACAGCCTTGGGGTGGTTGGTGGCTTGATGACACACTCTCTGTCTTTTTAATTTTATCTTTGTAAATATCTTATTGGGTTTATGATTTTTTTAAAAATTGTAAATCACTTGGAATCACTTAGCGAGGTAGGTGGTGCTCAGATATGATAAATAACTATATCTTGCCTGGCTCTTATTTAACCAGAGAAAAGTAAACTATAAAGATATCCTAATTGACCATATAGAACTACCCACTTTATTGGAATACAGCATCTGCTTTTCTACGTTTGAAATAATCCAAAGCAATTCATTCCATTCTACAGAATAAAGCTACCTTAAAATATTTCTGATTATGCTGTTACATTCTGCTGTGCATTCAACATCTGGTATCAACAGCCTAAACAACAAAAAAGCATGATTATGCTGTCAGACTTAATAATTCAGAAATATTAACCAGCTCTCATACTATCGATGGTTTTTCATGTGTAATTGGCCCTTGATGTGTATTTTGTACTTAGGAGACTCTCTGCATACCAGCAAACGAGAACAAGCATTCGATATTTCATGTAACTAACAGGGATCATTTCAGCTAAATGAAACCACTTCATCAGCAAATGTTGTTTATTTTTTAATTCTTGGGGAAAAATAAAAAAAGTTTCTAACCAGCCAAGCATCAGCTAGAAAATAGCAGGGGACAGAATATAGTAAGGTAACCACTGTGGGCATAATTCTAAATTAGCAAATACATTTAGTTTTAGGTGAATTTGAAACCTACGTATAAGGTGACCAACTGAGTATTGCTCAACTAGCTGTAAATTTCAGGGTTTTACCTTATTTGTAATTAAAACATGTATGTCTTCTCTTTGACTGTTGAGCTAAATTGCCACATATTTATCAAAGAGAATCCTGAACTGTTGTTCATTGAATTAATAGTAATTTAATGATTATGTGATTACAGATAAAAAGCAAGACCTTGTCTATGAAATGTATGTATGAATTGTTGTATGAATAAGATTGCTTTTTAAGCTATTAAGCAGTCTATTATGCTCTTGCTGTTTGGGCATATATAATACACTAATTTGTAGATTATTAAGCGCAAATGAATGTGTTTATGCATTGCATTATGCTACAAATCCTGGTTTAAATACTGATTAAGTTCTGCAATATGCTTGCCATCAGAACATTTGTTACCTCCCAAAAAAGGAGCCTATAACCTTGATTTAGTTCCCAAACTAAATTAAAATTATTTATTTTTTCATTTAGTTTTTTTAAATATAAACTATTCAACCTTAAGATGATGCACAACAGAAATGAACTAGTGAAAACTAATGAACATATAAACAGTACAATATATCATTATATTTTAATTGATATATGCAATAATTTTTAAAACTGTTTTCTATCTTTTTAAAACTTTAATCCACCCAGAGTCATTCCGAAGTTGTACAGTCTCTAAATTAAACTGATCAGTCAAAACAGTCATGCACATCTGATATTACTAACACTCACCAATAAAGAGTCAAAGGTCTCTGGTACTCTACTTTTTTTAAGCTTCCAGAAGAGTTTGATAGTGGAGGTTGTGTATGTCTTGGAAGTCAAAAGTCAACCTACCAAACCACAATGGTAAAAGACCGACTAGGAATGCAAGTCAAAATAGGCAAGAAAATGATAAGACAACACCTGCCGACCCAAGACAAGTTCAAATCACAAAGACCAGATGGATCCCAGAGTTCTGAAGGAGCTTGCAGACATGATTTCAGAACCACTCAACCATATGTTTCAAAGATCCTGGAGCATTGAAGAACTACCAGAGGACTAGGAAATAGCTTCAAAAATAAAAAAAAATGGATTCAGAAAACTACAGACAAATCAGCCTGACATCAATTTACCTAGAAACACCTAGAAGTTAACAAAGCTATTACTAGAAACCAGCATGGATCTGTCAAAAACAGATCAGCCAAACAAATCTTATTGCATACTTGAACACTGCGCTCTAGTCAATAAAATTCATCGGTGATAAATGTAAGGTTTTACACTTAGACAAGAAAAACCAAATGCACAGATATAGAATATTGTATGCGGTATCTGGCTCAAAATCAGTTATCTGTGAGAGGGATCTAGGACTCCTAATAGAAAATGATTTAAGTATAAGCCAGAGGTGTGCTGCAGCTGCCAATAGAAGCCAATGTGGTCCTAAACTGCATCAATAGATAAATAGTATCAAGATCATATTAATACCACTGTATGCTGCCTGGGTAAAACCATACTTGAAATACTGTGTCCATTTCTAATCATAATGAAATAGAAACTATGTTGAGACTCTAGAAAGAATGCAGAGAACAGCAACAAAGAGCATTAGGGGTCTGGAGACTCAAACATATGATGAACAGTTTAACAAAGAGAAGGTCTAAGGTCTAAGGATGACATAAGATCAGTATTCCAATATTTGACTATCACAAAGAAAATAGGGACAACCTAATATCCAAAGCACCTAAGGGCAAAATAAGAAGTAAGAAATAGTTTTCAGAGAATCAGAATAGTTGAAAAACACTGAAAATATAGATTTCCCATTAATGTTTTAAAAAGTGTTAACATCCTCTATGTTAAACGTACAACAGAAAATTAAATATTTGTTGCTCAACTTTCAGCCAAAATATTATTTCTGTCTCTGACTCATGGATGGGTTTGTAGCTATTTGTAGCCAGATGGGTTTGTAACTGGCTAGACCAGGGAATAGAAGGGAAATTCATCAAATTTGCAGACAACACTAAGCTGGCATAGGAATATCCAACATCCCAAAAGACAGACTCAAGATCCAAAAAGATCTTGACAGACTTGAACATGGGGGCCTTTTAACAAAATTAAATTCAGTGTAGATAAAAGTAAGGTTTAAACTTAGGTAAGAAAAACCAACTGTATAGGGATAGATGAGGCAAAACCTAGCTCAACATCAGTAACTGTGAGAGAAATCTTGGAGTCCTAGTGGACAATCACTTAAATATGAGACAACAGTGTGTGGCAACAGCCAAAAAACCAATGCAATCCTAGGCTACATTACCAAGATCACATGAACTTCTAGTACTACTTTACAAAGCCTTAGTAATACCACACTGGGAATACTGCATCCAGGTCTGGTCACCACACTATAAAAAAGATGTTGAGACTTTGGAAAGAGTGCAGAAAACAGCAATAAGAATGATTAGGGGGCTGGAGGCTAAAAAATACAAAGAATAGTTGCAGGAAATAGATATGTCTAGTCTAGTGAAAAGAAGGACTAGGGGAGACATGATGGTAGTGTTCCAATATTTGACGAGGGAGTCCAACTATTTTAGAAAGCACCAAAAAGCAAGACAATAAACAATGGATAGAAACTAACCAAGGAGAGAAAAAACCTGGAATTGAGGAAAAACTTCCTAACAGTGAGAACAATTAACCAGTGGAACAACTTGCTTCCAGAAATTGTGGTTGCTTCAACATTGGAGGTTTTTAGGAAGAGACTTCCTTCAGCCACTTGTCTGAAATGACATAAGGTCTCCTGTTTGAGAAAGGGGTTGGACTTGAAGACCTCTGAAGACCCTTCCAACCTTATTAGTCTATGTCCTTATGTCATTTTTGCTGAAGTTAATGGACAAAGTAAATCTCTCTTAATGGTATGAAATTGATTGAGAAATTTTATCCAATTATACAGTACATTCAGCCCAGGAATCAGGCATTTTTCATGCCTGTTCACTGCATGGCATTTGTATGCATTAAAATCTTTAGACTAAAGACAAATATTTTTGTGATCACATTTGGAAAGGATAATGTTAAGCATTCCATTATGTTGCATGGTTTATTAGATAGTTCCAGTTTTTATTTTGGCAGAAACTGTGGAGAAAAGAAAAACACATAATTATCTTCCTTCTTCTTTCTTCCATTTGCTTGCCACAAAATGGAAAAATAGTTTTTGTATTTGAGGATATTGCGCCATATTAGTCCTCACATCTGGGCTTTAGCAGGTGGGGGAGGTATGTTTAACCTCCCCCATTTCTGTACTATTATCTTGCAATCATTTTCCATGGCGGCACAGATGTAGCTGTAAAAACTTGGTTCAAATTAGAGCTGTGAGATCTGGGGAAAACCCACCTGGAAACATAGTTTGGGCGTGTGTGTATCTATTATATATATGTATATGCCCATCCAGAGTTTTCCATTGCAAGTTACTGTTCAGAAAGATGCCTAAATACATGCAGAGGGATTCTTTTTCTGCTTTTAAAAAGAAAAACAATAATAATTTTTAATATAAGAAGGGCTAGGGAAGACATGATAGTAGTGTTCCAATATTTGTGGGGGCTTGTACAAAGACAAGGGGACCAAACTATTTTCCAAAGCATCAAAAGGGAAGACAAGAAATAATGGTTGGAAACTAACCAAGGAGAGAAACAACCTAGAACTAAAGAGAAATTTCCTAATGACACAGCAATCAACCAATGGAATAACTAAATAATCTTTCAAAAAGAGACTGGACATCCATTTTTCTGAAATGGTATAGGACCATGATGGTGAACCTATGGTATGCGTGCCAGAAGTGGCACACAGAACCATTTCTATAGGCACGTGAGCTGTTGCCTGTTGCTCTTCTGAGTTCTGGCACGCTGGCCAGCTGGTCTTCCCATGCACAGGGGCACCAGAAACATGTGCATGCTGGGCGGCTGTTCTTCTGGTTTCTGGCACGTACATATGCACTGGCCACCTGGTCTTCCAGTTTCTGGCATGAATGCGCACGCAAAGACCAGCTGGCCAGTGCACATGCACGCACCAGAAAGTAAGCACATGCACACCATGCGGCCGCTCTTCCAGTTTCTGGCATGTGCATGCATATGCGCACATTTACCAACACTGGTATAGGATCTCCTGCTTGAGCAGGGGGTTGGACTAGGTCCCTTCTGAGGTCCTTTCCATTCTACATTTTACAAAAAAGAAAAGATTACTGAAACCCATTAATATTTAGGGGAGGAAGCATGTAAAATATAAATCTGCATTCTTTCTGTTTTGTTTTTTTGTTTTTAATTATTTCTCCTATTTGAGAATAATGAAATAGAACTCTAAATTGATACCTGTTGAACATTGCCTGGGTGACCTATATTGGTGACCTATATTGATACTCTGCTATGCTATCTTTAGTCTTGATGCAGAGCAACAGAACTGGTTTTGTTTATTTTGGTCATAAGATTAGCCCAACAACTGAAGGCCAGAAGAGAGCAGCAAGGCATTTCACAAATAATGTTTGTGGCATAGAGCAACAAAGCATAAGACAATAAAGTTATGATGGTGCAGAGACCTTTGTACTGAAGTGGAGACTGATGAGATACTTCATCACCTGAAAGTGATGTTTTGCCAATTATTGAGACAGAGATGATCTCATCTGATTGGTCACCTCAATTCCGTGGAGATGCACAGAACCAATCAATAAAAGAAGTATAGCCAGCTGACCTGGAGAAATGAGTGCTTTAAAGGTGCTTCAAAATTTTTTGTCAAAGTGAAACATCCCTTGCAATATTTGCACAGTCCTAATTCTGAACAGAGAACATTGAGATATGCTATCCCTTTAAGTAATGCTCCAGTCATTTGTCTGGTGATTAACATTCAATCAATTAAGGAAGAGAATTCTAAGATACAATCTGATCCCAAGAAAGAAATACAAGAAAATCATTTGAAGTGAATGTTGAGACAACACAACTGCATCTACTGGGTCACAACTCTTTAAAACACTGCTTATGAAAGGACTGCTAACTCTATTGGTATTATGAATTGCTGATATTGGTTGGCATTTTAACACAAATTCTGACTGCAGTCAAAGATTCATATGTGACCACTTGTAATATCACAGTCAATCCCTCCCCAATTTAAACTGTTTTGCAAACAAACTTTTTCTCCATGAATAATTGATGAGAGGAAACAGCTTGTGGTCTATGTGCTCAGAACTAATTTTGTTCTATGTGGTTAGCGAGACTGAAGATGTGACCCAAGCCCAGGACCATTTAAATACTTAGTACTTTGTTACCTTGACTGGTGTAAAGTTGGTTCCCAAGGTAAAAACTAAGTGGTCTGCTGGCATATGGTGTAACCTCCATTTGAGTGCTAAAAGCTGGAGACTGTTTTTGTGAAACAGATGTTGTTGAGTGCAGCAATGCACAACTGACTCTATCTAACAGCTGGGAATCCTCGGTGACCCATATAGCTGGAAATAAACATGGCCCTATGTTTGGCAGAAGTATAAAGAGGCAAATTTTCATTTGTTAAAAGGGCTTCACAAAATGAAGAGTAAATGTTTCCCGCTGTAACCTGATTTTTATTCACTAGAGTTAGCTCTCCGGCAGTTTTCGGCAATGGCTTTAGATTATTAGAGCCCCCCTTTGCCAGATGAAGGCTGCAGTTGCATTGACATATAGTGCAGATGGAAAATAAACATCTGCCTCAATCAAGAGAGGAAACCAGCAGACAAGGCTGACGGATATTCTCTGGCAAGGCTCTGTTTTTCAGGAAAGCATATAAATGCTACAGGACCACAACCACTGGCATCGTCTGGTGCTGTCCTTATGTGGTTACTGACCATGAAGAGAGATGATTAGTATGCACTCTCTAAGGAGGAGTGGTACAGATGCTCGGAGTGAAATGCTTCCAACTCACTAGGATGGGGTTTGCTATAGCCATGTATTCTAAGCTGCAGAGCAGCTTGGATTTATTTTTTGCAGTGTTTCAATGACATTTACCACCCATAAATCCTGTCTATCTTGGGGAGAGGAGAGTGGAAGGAGTTTCCGCATCACCAGCAAAAGAATATGGCTGGATAGATAGCGGTAGTGATATACAGAACAAGGGAGGGAGAAAGAGGAAAGAAAGACAGAGAAAGAGAATGGAAAGAGAGAAAGCACAGATTATTCCAATATTTTATTATTATTTGGGTTCTTTCAGGAAAACAAGCATGTTGTTTAATGGACAGTGGAGAAAAAACAAACAAAGAAGAAAACTGATAGA